>NW_027632954.1:5166289-5227625 GCF_902686455.1 Sciurus vulgaris | reverse complement strand
CACTTACTCTTTCACTGTGGGTCTCATGTCATAGTAGACTTACATGTCATCCTTTGTTCCTCATCTATTTTTTTTCAACTGTATGCTTGTGCATTGCAACACATGACCCAGTGTTAGGTTTTCCCATAGAGTACATTTATTTATGTGCTCATATATCTGCTGACAACTAGAAAAGCAGATGCTAGAATAATCTTTGGAGATATGGGGAAGCTATGAAGGCTCTGAAATGCATAATGACTTCTTTAGGACCACACACATGAGCAGAAATAGGAGATGGGTCTAAACCAAGCTCTGTCTCCTCAAAGGAGGAGAACTTGCTACACTAGACCTGTTTGGGGATCTGATCCATTGTATGTTTATGGAACTTCATCTACTTGTGCATATGTCATGATAAGATGACAGCAGCCTACATTGCATGGGACCTTTGGAAATATCTCACATGAGAAATGTTCTCAGGTAAACAGTCCCCAAGGAAGTGAATTCATTTCTTTGGCAATGGAACACACACATGTGGAACCCAATATCTAGGCACTCACAGTCCAGATACAGTCCTATTCTGCTAATTTTTGTTGAGACAGCAAGTTCAGAGCCATAAGTTCTTGTTGCCTACTGATCTGTGGATGCTCAGTTATTAGTAAAACTATGAATAGTGACCTTTCCTGAGTGTCAAAGCACTGAATCGATGCTGGGTTTCAAACTGTGGTGATTTTGCCCATGGAGGCCAGAGGTGAGACAGGCTATTACAAGTGAGTGGAGGCTAGCCCACCACTCAGATTCCCATTTTGATAACCCCAAACTAAACAGAAATTTTTGTTTGTGTGTGTTTGTGGTGTGTGTGTGTGTGTGTGTGTGTGTGTGTGTGTGTGTGTGCTGGTGCATGTGTGGTGTATGTATATATTTGTGTGTGTGTGTATATATGTGCATGTGTGATATCACCTGAGAATATGAAGAGAAAATCTTTTGTTCTGCTTTCCCTTGACATTCTGACTACATTTTCTGTGTTAAAATATCCCTTTTGGCTTCCTAAACCTTTGGAGAAGATGCCATAGATTAATCATTGGGTGTGTACTATGTATTTGAAATCTTCCTAGCACTCATCATGCAGGAGCTTGTAAATTACCCACACCTGGCCTGCAGAAAGAAAAACCACATATATCCATGGATAACACACTTCTAGTCTTCTTTTGGTGATACCACCATTTACCGGTGACAAGTTCTTCTCCTTCTATTGTTGAAGTTTGAACACTAGAGAAGCATGCCAAGGCAAGCATATTAAGCAGATTTTATTTTAAAAGTAATAATAATACAGACTTCTCCCTGGAGGGAGAAGGGGGCCATGGCTGATATTGTAAAGTCCCATGAAGTGAGCACACCCTACATCTTTTATAGGTTAAGGTCTCTTGTTCTCCACTTCTCTCCCCCCCCTTACCTCTCCTTCCTGCCTACGTGAGTAGGCCTGGTTTTGCAGGTGAGATATAAAAAGTCACAAGTGGATGGGGCAAGGGGATGGTCAAAGTGATTCAGCCACACAAGGGCCCAGGGGGCATTAGGGCAGGTAAATTTGGTAATCAGTGTGCTCTGGAGATCCTTAAAATTTCTTTCTCCCAGGGGGTGTCTCCCACTTCCAGAGGCAGATGGCTTTCATGGCCTTCATTTTCTTAATTTGACCTGATCCACTATTTCTACACAAACTCCCTGTCCCCAATTCTGGCTCCATTGATATGAAACTCTCCAGCCAGGTATCAAAGAGGAATGACTTCAAAGAATGAATTGAGTGGTCTTTGGATCAAAATGAGGGCTTCTGCCTCAAGAGTGATCATTTCAGAGTCTGTTTAGAGAAGGAATAGGCAAACCCCAGGTTCCACCCCTTGTGGTAGGAATAGCAGGGGACTGAAGTCTGACATATCCTCCAGAAGGAACACAGCAAGCAGTGGTGATATTTTTGGTACCAAAGGAATAGTGTTGTGACTGGGGCCTCACAGAAAGATCATGAGAGGAACCCTCCTCACAACAGCCATTCCCAGGCAGGATTAACCACACTTTTCTGTATAGATGCTAAACAGCATGTGTGCAAACCTATTTATACTAATTATACTTCTTTGCAAGCCTACTCTAAACACCTCAGAGAGCCTACACTACAAACCTCAGAGAACACATTTGATGCAACTCAGAGGTCTTTTCTATACAGAGCAAATAGCCCTTTGACTTACTTAACACTTACACTCACCAATAAGCATTTCTACAAACCTCATAAAGCCCTCTTACACCCTTCAAAGAGTGGTCCCTACAGAACAAAGAGAACCTGCCTTTAAAATTCAGAGAACCATTCCTACACACCTCAAAATCACTTCCATCCACATGTAGGTAATCTCTACCTACTTATATCAGGAGTCCTGCCTACACAATTCAAAATTCCATCCTTATGCACTTTAGAAACACTTCTTCCACACTTCATTGAGCAACACTTAATTCAGAAATTCCTTCTTTGTCCCTACTCACCTCTGAGGACTTCACCTACACACCTCAGAGATTCTCTTTACTGTCCTAAATTACACCTTAGTGTGTTCTCCCTACTCATATCAGATGGATATCTCTATTTACTTTAGAGGGCCCTCACTACACAACTGAGATTGCACTACTACACAGGGAAAAGTGCTTTATAACACCTCATATATTCCTTCTGCACACCTAATGGAGATCTCCCTACACACCTCAGAGAGCCTGAACAACAAACCTCAGAGATTCCTTCCCTTCACACACACCTCACAAACACCTAAATACACATCTCAGAAAGCCAACCCAACTTATATCAAGCACCTTCCTACACAACTCAGAGGTTCATCCATGCACACCTGAGAAATTCTTCCTAAATACATCATTGAGCAATCCACACAAAACTCAGAGAATAACACCACACAGGGCCTCTGTACATTTCTCAGATTGCCCTACTTTTACAATTCAGAGGGCTCTGTTACACACCTCATAGAGCCATCCCTTAAAATCTCAGTTTGTTCTCCTCATTAATCTTAGAAATCTCTCCTTACTCACTTTAGAAATATATCTAAAGTGATATAGAAATATATCACTTAGATATATATCCCTATACACCTCAGTGAGTTCTTAGTACTCACTTAAGTGTGCCATTCCTATACAGCCCAATCAAGAGACCTTCATACAAAGCTCAAAATGTCCTTTAAACAAATCTCAAAAAAAAAAAATCTGTGTATGCATCTCAGGTAGCAACCATTTACCAAAAATTTCTGAATTTATTCAAAGGCCACAACAATAAAATTCAGAGATTCCTTGTGATACTTCTTGAGTGCCCTCCCCAAGCCCCTGAGAGATTTCCTGTATGATCCCTCCCAAACAAATTTAGTGTGTTCTCCTCTACTTCACTTCAGAGGGCCCTCCCTACACAACTGAGATTGTAAAGGTTGAGGGGTGAAAAAATACAGAGGCAAGCATACAGGATGGCCTACAATAAAGATTGGCTTCCATGGGAAAGCCAGTTCAATTTTATTATCTACTCCAGGGATATATCATGTTACATTAGTGCAGTTAGTTTACAATGTGCAGATCATATAACTTGCTTGCTTCTCAGAGTCCATTAGTACCAAATGTTTTTATAAGAAGATGACAGAGGAGTTGCAGAATGTTGCCATGCCAGAGAAATAGAAGGTCTTCATCATCTGAGGTGTGTGCTCACTCAAAGGACTTACACTTCTCTGTAATTTCTCATGCCCTGAACCTCTACAATTGTAAGCTTTTGTTTTGTGTGACCTTTTGAATAGATATGACTTGTCTTTTGTATAAGGAAGGTGGAAAGAGAAAGTAAGACAGGCATTTTAAAAATAAGCACAACATAATAAGGCAAGTGTCCATAAACATCCACCAATGAAAAGCTGCTGGATCCATATAAAATTTGGTAGCCATGAGGTTAACCAATGTAATAAATTCCAACCTCCTTCATCTTGTTGCACTTTCTTTACAATGTCTTTGAGATGATCCAATTCCTTTTGAATGGAATTACTGTTATCAGTTAGATTGAAACAACACAGGTTATTAAATTTATGGCATTCCTTATGATGTAACAACAGCAAATAATCAGCAGAAATCCTTATCAAGAATAGCTTGATAATGTGTTTTTTACCCTCATTATCCTTTTGTAATTGTCCTTGATTTGTAATTAATATTTTTTATCAAAGCACAGGTAAGCCCCATTGTCTGTTTATAAGCTCCTACTGTTAGGGCAGGAATACCAACTAAAGAGAATTTTAAAGCCTCAAATTCTGCTTTAGACAATAGATTAATGAAATCATCACAATCATTATCTAAGTATATAGTCCTTTTATGTAATTGTTGAGTTGTATGGTGACCTATTAAAATGCTATTAATCTGCTTAAACAAAAATGAGTTCCATGAAACATTTTAGTTGGAATATAGTTAGAGGTTTAAGCACCACATGTAAAAAACAGATCCCAGTATGCTTCCCATATCTACATCTTGGTGGATACAAGTATCAGAAGAAAAAAAAATTTTTTTTCTGCTAAGTGAAACCAAATTTTATGACTGCAAGAAGCCAAAGATGGAAGTTTTCTCTAAAGGGCACCACCAACAAACAGGACTACAACAGAGAAATAACACAATATTGGCCAGCATAGTTGTGGAAATTTGGGTAAGTTTTACAAAGAGAGGTGTAACCAAAATTTTCAGGACACATTCTAAACCAATCTGGCCTAGCAATTGTTGGGAAGATGTTGTTAAAATCTTTATATTCCCCCAGGTCACAAGATGATTAGAAGATCAGGGGTCCCTAGGGCATCTTGTCCTTTTTGGAGTTTTCTTCTTTCAATCAGGGTCCACTCCATCCAGGATCAAATTTGGTAAGCAGATTGTGAAGTCCTTGATGACAACTCATGATGATTGATGGATCTCACACACCTGGAATCTAGACAGGAAATGTAGGGGTAGAGTAGCAGCATATTTATTCCTCCATGTAATCAAAGGTAAAGTGTTTTGCCATGTAGGGTTTGGTGGAATTTAGTATTTTACATAAATCTCTGGTAGTAGTACCTTAGGGGTGAAGTGTCTGTCCAAGGTAGAGAAACAGCGATGTGTATTATCTCATATTCTACATTAACAGCATTCACTGTGAACAAGAAAATATTGAAAGCATTATTAACATGAGTGAGATTTGGTCCCCTTTTTCAATTTTTTTTAAAAGGCACATTTTAAGTGTGTGATGTGCATGTTCAGCTAAGGTCTCTTCAGTAGGATTTTGGGGAATTCCATGGGATAAAATTATATTCTATTGATTACAAAATTCAGCAAAGGTGCTAGAAGTATAGCGGGGGGACTTGTCAGTTTTTAAATGATGAGGTTTACTTTGGTGGCAATAAAGAGAAGCACATGATAGATACAGGCTGAGACCTTCTCTGAACGATGTGTTTTGGAAGCTGAATCTATGGTAATATGAAAGAAAGAATAGGGGTGGAAGGGAGGAAAATGTGTTATATCCATTTGCCAAAGGCCATTAGAATCTAAACCTTGAGGGTTTATGTTTTCCCAAGTAGAACGAAAGGGTATGCAATGAGATAAATTATTAATGATGAAACAGATCTTTTGAGAGGAAATAGAAAAGAATAAGCATTTTGATGAAAAAATTGTGTGATTCCACAGCATCTGAAAAGAGAGAATAAATGAATTTTAAGCACCATAAGCATGATCATTTCCTTCAGTGAGTGGTCCAGGAATATTAGTGTGGCTATGTATGTGAGCTAGAAATGTTGGAACTGTATGGTCCTGTAGAAGAGATTGAAGAGTGATACAAGCATAACAAATTATAGTCCAAATGAGATGACAAAATTGCAGAGGAAATATGAGGCATCAGTTTCGCTATATACTGAGAAACTGTAATGATATTTAAAGCAATAGGAAACATACAAAGTGTTAAATAATTGCAGTTAATTTGGCCTCCTGAGAAGAAGCTTGAGAAAATGTGTAACAATCTTTCCCTTTTTATCAATGAATATAAATATTATACCCCATTGTTTTCCTCCATCAGTATAGATAGTAATCCCATTGGAAATCAGAATAGACATTATAGAAGAAGCATGATAGACTTGACACAATAAGAAAAGGTGTTCATCCAGAAGTGCATGGAAAGCAATAGGAGCTAACAAGTCTGTTAAGATAGCCTGATAAAGAAAATTATAAATATTATAAATGTAAAGTCTTTCCATAAGGTAAAGTACATGAACATCTGTTTCTGTAAGATCAAATATAAGAGATAGTTGTAAGTGATAAAATGCATTTGTGACTATCTAAGATCAATTGAGCATACATGTCAGCATAAGGGAGAACATTTCTTCCTGAAAATTGAAGAGAGTGTAAACACTCTATTATGCTCAAGCCTTGATTATATTTTGCAACAACTGCAGTGAAGGCATAGGCTTTTCAGTGAAGATTATTAGAGATAAAGAAACATTGAGTGTTGGGAGTCTATAAAAACAGTAGATAATTTCTCATTAACACACCAAAGAGCTGTATGCAGTGCGGCAGTTAACTGGAAAAAACTGGTGATGTTATGTTGCTTTTTTAACTTCTGAATAAAGGAAGACAGCATGTCAGTAGCTAAAGGAATATATGGTTGGGCCCAATTTAAATGCCTTAAAAATTTATGCAAATGAACTAAGGAAAATGTGCAAGGAAAAGTCAATTTTGGAATATGAGTAAAATTGGAGTATTTTGTGTTCTAAATAGTTAATAGGGAATTGTCCTTGTGTTTTTTTCCCCCCTGTGGCCACAAGGAGGCCAGATTGTAATACAGTGTGTTGCAATTTCATTAAAAATTCATCTGTTAAGTATTGGCCAAGCAATAAAAATGCCATCCATATAATGATAAACAAGAATATGTGGGAATAATTTTCAGAAAGGCTGAAAAGCCTTGTTCCAAAATGTTGACATTATATTGAGCTATTTAACATACTTTGAGGAAAAAATGTCCATTGATATCTATCAACAGGCTTATGATAATTGAATACAGGAACTGTGAAAGCAAATTGACCTCAATCATCAGGAAAGACAGGAGTAGTAAAAAAATATATTTTACATCTATTACATATAAGGAAAAATCCTGAGGGATTAGATTAGGGTTAGGCAATCCACATTGAAGAGGAACCATAGGTTGTATATATTTATTAATTTCTCTTAAATTTTGTAATAATCTCCATTACCCTGATTCCTTCTTAAAGATAAAAATGGGTGTATTCCATGGAATGGTAGAGGGTTAAATATGTCCCAATTCCAACTGTTTTTGAATGAGGGCCTCCAGAATTTCCACCTTTTTCTTGGACAATGGCCATTTTTTCTATCAAGACAGGAGTGGTAACCTTCCATTTTAATGTCAAGGCAATCAGAAACACAGAGGTCCCTACAGAAAAGGCAATTTGACAGACATTTGCAATTGTGTATGTATGGTTGAATATGACTAATAACTTTCTGTGGATTGGAAGGGGCAGAGCATCGTAACCATACAAAACATGTAGACACCTTTTCATTAATGTCTCCAATGCCCCAGGATGGCCCTTTGGAAGGGCCATCTATGAGGCCACATTGAGAGAGGTAAATTTGCAACATCAGCCTTGGTTTCCAATAACCCTGTGATTGGCTGCTCAATAAAAAAAGGGTTAATTTTAGTCTAGTTTCAGTAATAGGTAAACATGCTGTGATAATAGTGGAAACAAATCCTGTATTTCCCCTTTCTTTTTTTTTATTAAAAATCATAAATTTACATAGGGCAATGTTGTTTGATTCATTCGGTTATTTTTTTTCCTTCCCCCCACCCCTCCTGCCCCTCTTTTCCCTCTATACAGTCCTTCCTTCCTCCATTCTTACCACCCTCCTTATCCCTAACCCTAAACCTAACCCTAACGCTAACCCCACCTACCCACCCTTATATGTCCTCATCTGCTTATTAGCGAGATCATTCATTCTTTAGTTTTTTGAGACTGGCTTATCTCATTTAGCATGATATTCTCCAACTTCATCCATTTGCCTGCAAATGCCATAATTATATCATTCTTCATGGTGGAGTAATATTCAATTGTATATATATGCCACAGTTTCTTTATCCATTAATCAACTGAAGGGCATCTAGGTTGGTTCCACAATCTGACTATAGTGAATTGAACAGCAATGAACATTGATGTGGCTGTATCTCTGTAGTATGCTGATTTTAATTCGTTTGGGTATAGGCCAAGGAGTGGGATAGCTGGGTCAAATGGTGGTTCCATTCCAAGCTTTCTGAGGAATCTCCACACTGCTTTCCAGAGTGGCTACACTAATTTGCAAACCTACCAGCAATGTATGAGTGTACCTTTCCCCCCACATCCTTGCCAACACCTATTATTGCTTGTGTTCTTGATAATCGCCATGCTAATTGGGGTGAGATAAAATCTTAGGGTAGTGTTGATTTGCATTTCTCTTATTACTGGAGATGTTGAACATTTTTTCATATATCTGTTGATTGCTTATACATCTTCTGTAAGTGTCTGTTCCTTTCCTTAGCCCATTTGTTGATTGGATTATTTGTATTCTTGATGTAGAATTTTTTGAGTTCTTTATATATTCTGGAAATTAGTGCTGTATCTGAAGTATGAGTGGAAAATATATTCTCCCACTTTGTTGGCTCTCTCTTCACACTACTGATAGACTCCTTTGCTGAGAGAAAGCTTTTTAGTTTGAATCTATCCCAGTTGTTGATTCTTGCTTTTATTTCTTGTGCTATGGGAGTCCTGTTAAGGAAGTCTGATCCTAAGCCAACAAGTTGAAGGTTTGGACCTACTTTTTCTTCTATAGATGCAGGGTCTCTGGTCTGATTCCGAGGTCCTTGATCCATTTTGAGTTGAGTTTTGTGCAGGGTGAGAGATAGGGGTTTAATTTCATTCTGTTGCATATGGCTTTCCTGTTTTCGCAGCACCATTTGTTGAAGAGGCTATCTTTTCTCCATTCCATATTTTTGGCCCCTTTGTCTAGTATGGGAAAATTGTATTTATTTGGGTTGGTGTCCATGTCCTCTATTCTGTACAATTGATCTACCTGTCTAGATTTGTACCAATATCATGCCGTTTTTGTTACTATTGCTTTGTAGTAGAGTTGAAGATATGGTATTGTGATACCCCCTGCTTCGCTCTTTCTACTTGTTGATGTCTTCGAGGTTTTCTGTTTTGTTGGAGTATAGATTTTCAAAATAGGCTCTAATTATGTTTTGTATTTCACTCGTGTCTGTTGTGATATTTCCTTTTTCTTTCCAAATTTTTGTAATTTGAGTTAACTCCCTCTTTCTCTTTGTTAATGTAGCTAACCGGTTTATCAATTTTGTTTATTTTTTCAAAAATCTATTTATTTTGTTAATTTTTCCAATTGTTTCTTTTGTTTCAATTTCGTTGATTTTGGCTCTGATTTTAACTATTTCCTGTCTCCTACTACTTTTGGAATTTGTCTGCTCTTCTTTTTCTAGGGCTTTGAGCTGTAGTGTTAAGTCATTTATTTGTTGATTTCTACTTCTTTTGTTGAATGCACCACATGAAATAAATCTTCCTCTAAGTACTGCTTTCATAGTGTCCCAGAGATTTTGATATGATGTGTCCTTGTTCTCATTTACTTCTAAGTACTTTTTAATTTCCCTCCTGATGTCTTCTGTTATCCATTCATCATATAATAGTGTATTATTTAATCTCCATGTATTGGAGAAGTTTCTGTTTTTTATTGTGCCATTTATTTCTAATTTCAATCCATTATGATCTGATAGAGTACAAGGTAGTATCTCTATCTTCTTGTATTTGCTAGCAGTAACATTGTGGTATAAAACATGGTCTATTTTAGAGAAGTATCCGTGTGCTGCTGAGAAGAAAGTGTATTTGTTCTTTGTTGGATGGTATATTTTATATAAGTCGGTTAAGTCTAAATTGTTGATTGTGTTATTGAGATCTATGGTTTCTTTATTCAATATTTGTTTGGACGATCAATTCAGCGGTGAGAGAGGTGTGTGAAAATCACCCAGTATTATTGTGTTGTGGTCTACTTGATTTCTGGAATTGAGAAGGATTTGTTTGACATACATGGATGAGCCAAAGTTCGGGCATATATATTTATGATTGTTATGTTTTGCTGATTTATGTTTCCCTTAAGCAGTATGTAATGTCCTTCTTTATCCCTTCTGACAACTTTTCCCTTGAAGTCCACATTGTCTGAAATGAGAATGGATACTCTAGCTTTTTTGCTGTGTCCATGTGCATGGTGTGTTTTTTCCCATCCTTTCACCTTTAGTCTATGGGTATACCTTTTATGAGATGAGTTTCTTGCAGGCAGCATATTGTTGGATTTTTCTTTTTAATCCAATCCGCAAGTCTATGTCTTTTGATTGATGAATTCAGGCCGTTAACATTCAGGGTTATTATTCTGATGTGATTTATATTCCCAGTCATTTGACTCATTTTTGTTTTTTGACATGATTTTGTTTCTCCTTTATTTGGCTATTCCTTTAGGCTAGTTTCTCCTGTTGCTGATTTGCATCATTGTTTTCATCTCTTCCTCATGGAATATTTTGGTGAGAATGTTCTGTAATGCTGGCCTTCTTTTTGTAAATTCCTTCAGCTTTTGTTTATCATGGAAGGATCTTATTTCATTGTCAAATCTGAAAGTTAGTTTTGCTGGGTATAATATTCTTGGTTGGCATCTGTTTTCTTTCAGGTCTTTGTAAATGTTCTTCCAGGCCCTTCTAGCTTTATGGTCTGGATTGAAAAATCTTCTGGTATTATTATTGGTTTCCCCCTGAATGTGATTTGATTCTTTTCTCTTATGGCCTTTAAGATTCTGTCTTTATTTTGTATGTTAGGTATTTTCATAATAATGTGCCTTGGTTTGGGTCTGTTGTAATTTTGTATATTTGGAGTCCTATAAGCCTCTTGTACTTGAATTTCCATTTCATTCTTCAGATTTGGGAAATTTTCTGAAATTATTTCATTGAATAGATTGTTCATTCCTTTGGTTTGTTTCTCTAAGCCCTTCTCAATCCCAATAATCCATAAATTTATCCTTTTCATGATATCTCAAAATTCTTGTAGATTCTGTTCATGATTTCTTACTATGTTTTCTCTTTGGTCAACTGTGTTTTCACAATTAAATATTTTGTCTTCAATATCTGAGGTTCTGTCTTCTAGGTGTTCTATCCTATTGGTTATGCTTTTTATGGAGTTTTTAACTTGGTTTATTATTTCCTTCATTTCAAAGGTTTCTGCTTGTTTTTTTTTTCAGTATCTCTAACTCTTTATTGAAATGATCTCTTGCTTCCCATATTTGCTCTTTTAACTGTTGATTGATATGATCATTTAATGACTACATTTGCTCTTTCATCTCCTCCTTCAATGCCTGCATTTGCTCTTTCATCTCCTTATTTGCTTCTCTGATTGTTTTAATTATGTACATTATGTACATAATTATTCAATTATGTACATTTAATTATGTACTTTCTGACATTTCTTCTGCTGTGTTGTCTTTGGGTTTTATTGATATAATATCTAGGTTTGTTTGGGACATTTTCTTCCCTTGTTCTCTCATATTGGTCAGATATCAGAGGGACTCTGTGATATTTCAGATTTTCTTTATTGGTTTATAGTGTCCCTGTAGATTTCCAGTGAATCACCTCCCAGCCTTCAGTAGCCTGAAGTCTTGGAGTAACTTGATAATGCAGTGCTTCTGAAGAAAGCTGTCCCTAGCACGCTACTGGTTCCAGGGCTTGGAGCTGGCTCTGTGTGGAAAGGCTCTCACTTGGGGGCCTGTTCCAAGAAGCTGGCCATGTGGGAGGAGTCCACCGCTGGAGTGCCCAGGGCTGCCTGGAGAACTCTCTAGCTGCCCTTTCCTACTCTAATAAGCCACCTGAATCGGGGCCTGCCACCCGGGCTGAGCTTCACTGGTTGGGGAGACTCACCCCTTGTTTCTATTTTAGTCAGAGTGTCTCAATGCCTCCCTTTCTTGAATCCTGGGTTCTGGAGCTACTGGAGGTACAGTCACACTCTAGTCTGCCATCTTCTATCTCCCCGTGGAAAAAGCCTTCAGCCAGATGGGGGAGGGACACCTGGAGAGGTCTCTGGCTGCCCTGCTCTGGTCCCAGAGGCTGCTTGCTGGTCAAAGGTCTCTGCTGGCTGGGGACTTCTGGCTGGCTCTGTGTAGAAAGGCTCTCACAGGGCAGTCTGCTCCAAGAAGCTAGCCTAGAAAGGCACTTCTTGCCGGAGGAAGCCGGGCTCCTTGGGGAAGTCCCTAGCTGTCGTGTCCTGGTCTCTGAAGCAACCTGTGGGTGGGGCCGGAGCTCACTGCAGGCTGGCTCAGGGACTTGGAGCTGGTTGTGTATGTATTTCCCCTTTCATTATAAACTTCCCCAGGGAGACTTACTTGAACATCCTTAGTAGAAATCATATCTATCCTTGCATTCCCTCTAGTGGCATGAAAGCATTTGTGGACAGAGCTTCTGTTTGAATCTGAAACATTTGTGAAGTAGACATGTGCATCTACAGGTGAAAAGGGTTCCCCCTCCTTTGGCCATGGGTCAGGGGATGATCCATAATTGAGTTTTTTGACATGTCTGCTTCTGTGGCATGAGAATACTTTGTTAGTATGTTGCTTGTTGGTACTGAGTAGTATCTATTACTGAGTAGTATCTATTACTGGTATAACATCTGTGATATGCATAGTCTTTGTGACCTATATAGACTCCGTAATCTCTTTAACTTCTTTGGCCTAATTAGACTATCTGACATGTACAACAGTTACAGCCTGAGTAGCCTTGATGACTCCAAAGGTCACACTATAAGCTCAGTAGTTTCTATGACCTGAGAAACTTAAATAACCTTAGTAGCCCCTATGAGTTACATAACTTCCTGACCAATATAAACTCTATTGCTTACATAGCTTCTATGATTTTCATATCCTTTTGTCTGAATGATCTCTATGACCTGCACACCTTCTTGATCTGAGAATCTTCTATGTTCTATGAAGATTTTCTATCCTGAGTGTACTCTATACCAATACCTTTAATATCTGCATATATTTTATAACCTCAGGAGCCTATAAGACTAGAGTATTATCTGTGACCTTAATAGCCTAAATGAACTTAGTATCTCTTATGCAGCCTGTATGGTCCTGTTGCATATCCTCTACAACTTGACCTGAGTAGCCTCTATTGCCTGCATACTCTCTATGACCTGAGGAATCTCTATGAACCTCTTTAAAAATCTCAACCTGTATGACACATATAGCATCTAGGTATTGAAAGGCTTAAATTGTCTGAATAGTCTCTTTGACCTGTAAAACTTTGAAAATCCTTTGATAACCTCATTTGACTCTATGAACTGTGTAAACAGAATAAACTGTGTAACCCTTATGTTCTGAACAGCCTAAAGGTCCTGACCTGTGTAAACTCCAATGCATGAGTAGCATCTATGAAGAGCATATCATACATTCCCTGTGCCTCTGTCATCCTGTAACCTCTATTATCTCTATAACACCTATTATATGTCTATTCTTTATGGCCTTTCTATCTTCTATGGCCCCAATATTTTCTAAGACTTGTATAACTCTATGAATTGTGCAGGCATTGTGGCCCAAATCATTTCTAAATTATGGCATAGATATTGCTGTCATTTTTTAGTCAAGTTTATTGTGATATTCAGGAGTAGAGGGCAGAGCAGAAAGATTTTAAAAATTGGAATTTGAAAGACTGGAGTAAAACTAGGGCTAAGGACGTTGCAGTTGTTAAAGACATTACTCCTCCCAAAGAAATACTAAAGACTTTGCTTAGAGACAATAAGAAAGATGGCTTGAGGGCATCTCAGGAGTTGGCAAGACCACATCCATCTCAGTCTCAATGGAGTAAAGTTGAAAATTCTCTTAAGAGACCAGTGGGACACCCTACTTGCACAAAGGGGCCTAGGAAGTTTCTTCAATGTGCTCAGCCACCCAGACACTCAGAGGCTGCTACAGTAAGGGTCCCCAGAGACTTGGCTATTGCTCAAGATGGTGGCAGACCTTGGCATTAACTGTGAGGTGCTGGTTCTGCAGGAATGCATGATGCTGTAATTAGGGGCTCATGGAGACTTCCACCAAGATGTCAAAGGAAGGTCTGGGAGACTTTCAAAAGAGCAGCATCATCAGAGTCACTGAAGGCACCCCCTGAGAAATCAAAGTATAGAGATGTGAAGAGGAAGTCAAAGCTACAATGGAGACCCCCAAGATTAAGAAATGCCAGTAACATGGGATATCATCCTAGGAAATCTGCAGAAATCCAGCAGACTCAAGGCACAAGTCTATTTGGGTTGTATCTAAAAGGCCACAGGAGGGGGGAAACAATACAAGCCCTTTGAAGAAAGTATTATTATGCCTTGTGCCCCAGATGACAGATGTGGAGCTTCAGAACTTGTTTTCCCAGTTGGATTTCAGTCTTGTTTTGGTCCTATCCCTTTTTTCTATGCCACTAATTTTGTAAATGGAAATATTTTCTCCACACCATTATATGTTGGATACTTGTAGATTGCTTTCAATTTTGCAGGAGCTCAAAATACAAGATAGCCTTAAGCCTCAGGGAAAAATTTGGACTTCAGCAATTTCAGAACTATGGGGACTCTTGAAAATGGACAAAATATATTTTGCATTGTGAAGTTTTGGGGGCCAGGGGTAAAATATTATTATTTGGATGGGAGATATCCCCCAAAAGCTCACATGTGACACAACAGAAGAATGTTCTGAGGAGAAATAATTGGATTGTGAGAGTCTTAAACCAATTAATGAGTTGATTCCCTGATAGGGATTAACTGAGAGGAAACCAGAGTGGGAAGGTTTGAATGGAGGTGGAAATTGGGGCTTAGCTTTCAGGTATGCATTTGTATCTGGCAAGTGGAGACCCCTCTCTGTGCTTCCTGTTCATCACATGAGCTGCTTCTCTGTGCCACACTCTCCTGCCATAGTGTTCTGCCTCCCCTCGATCCCTGAGGAATGGAACTGACCTTCTACAGACAGAGATGTTTGAAACCCTGAGATCCCAAAATAAAAATTTTCTCCTCTACAGTTGTGCTGGTTAGATCGTTTTCATCACAGTACCAAAGTAACTGACTAAAACAGTGAGGTTATTATGAGTTTCCATGGTCACCCTGAGTATATTATGTCAGTGTTAGAGGTCACAGCGAGGATAATCTATGAGTGTATGAGGTCACAATGAGAATATTGATAGTGTCAGAGGCCAAGTTAAAATATTGTGCGTTATGGCTCACAGTGTGGGTATTGTATCATTGTCAGGGTACACAGTGAGGGTATATCAGTGTTAGAGGCCATGGAAGAGTACTGTGTATCAGAGGCCATAGGTGGATATTACATCAGTGTCAAAGCCTATGTGAATGTAAAAAAAAGAAAAAAAAAAAAAACACACACAGAAACCACGCCAGACATAGGAATTGGCACAAGAGTGTTTACTAAGCAAATAGAAAGTCTCCCTGCAGGATAAGAGAGAAAATGAGAGGAAAACAGAAAGGGCACGCACAAGAGAGAGTGTAAAAAGTGAGGAGAGAGAAAGAAAGTGAGTAAGAGAGAGAGAGAGAGCATGAGAAAAGATGACAGGGGTGCTAACCTGAAGCAGTTGAATTCCAACGAGCTAAAAGGGGACCAATAACGGAGAAGAATACTTACAAGCTGACTGATGAACAAATAGCTAGGTAGGATGTTCACAGATTGACCAGTAGTTGGGAGGTGGGGAAAATGGCTATAGCAGAAAGGGCAGGGAGAGCAGTTTTGTATAACAATGAGGATATTAAATGATGCTCACAAGGTACAGTGAAGTTATTATGTGAGTTTCAGAGGACGTAGTGATGAATTAAAATGAGATTCAGAGGCCATATTGATGGCATGTAAATGGGAGAGGTTACAATGAGGGTATAATGAATCAGAGGTCAAATTCAGGATATTATATAAGTGTCAGAGGCTGCAGTGAGTATAGTTTGTGAGTATTAGAGGTCACAGTTTTGGTATCATATGTATTAAAAGCACCACTGAAGGTATTACGGGAGTGTCTTAGATCACAATGAGGGTTTTATTTGAGAGTAAGATGCAAAATGAGGATGTTATATGCAGGTCAGGGGTAACAGTAAGGTTATTATTATGAGAGTCAGTGGCCATAGGAGATTATTATGTGAGTGCATGTGGTCAAACCAAGAGTATTATATGAATGTCACAGGTTACATTGAGAGTATTTTGTGAGTTTCAGAGGCAACAGTGTGGGTATTATGAGTGTGAGAGTCTACAATGAAGATAATATATCAGTGTCAGAGGCTACAGTGAGGGAATTTTTTGATTACCAGAGCCTAGAATTAGGATATTTTTTGAAGGTCAAAAGCCAGAATTAGGATATTTTGTGAAGGACAGAGGCAAGAGTGAGAAAATTATGAATGTCAGAAGCCACACTAAGGATATTATGAGTTAGAGATCACAGTAGGTTACTAAGCAAGGGTCAGAGGTCATATTGAGGATATTATACCATGGACAAAGACCAATTTAGGATACTCTATGATTGTCAGTGATCACAAGAGGGTATTATGTGAATGCCTATTGGCAAAATCAGGATATTATATGAATGGTGGATGTCTCAGTAAGAGTGTTTTGTGAGATTCAGAGGCAACTGTGGGCATTTAACGAGCATAAGTGCACACAATGAAGGTATTATGTCAGTGTCAGAGGCAAAGAGAGGATACAATGTGAGAGCCAGAGGTTAAAGGAATATATTTTATCAGTGACAAACCCCAGGTGAGGATAGTATGTGATTATCAAAGGACATAGTGAGTGATTTGGGTGAGTAAAGGCCACAGTGAGTGTATTATTTGAGTGTTCAAGGTCCCACTGATGATACTATGTGAGTTTGAAAGGTAACACTGCAAATATTGTGATTGTGGCAGAAGTCATATCAAGAGTGTTATGTGAATGCCAGTGGTAACAGAAGTGAATATTATGAGTGTCAGAGGCAAAGTGAAGATATTATGTGAGTGTGAGAGGCCACAGAAGGGTATTATGTGAGTGTCAGAGGTGAGGATATGATGAGAGACTTCAGTTCATGGTTATCTGACTCCAGTGCTTCTGGAACTCTGTGAGGAGAGAAAGGAAGAACATGGGAGAGCAGAGCAAAGCTGCTCAGCTCACAGTACCTGAGAAACAAAAATTTCAGGGACAAGGTATAGTCCTCAGTGGCACACCCACAAAACAAACTCCCTTAAACTGTCCCCTCTCCTCGAGTTCTTTTCTTTTTCTATATTTAGTTCTAGGATTAAATTCAGGGGTGTTTTACCACTGACTTATACCCCCAGATTATTAATTAAATAATTAATTATTTAAAAGAGACAGGGTCTAAGGTGCTGAGGCTGAAGTTTCTGTGATAGTCCTGCTTTAGTTTGTAAAATCACTGGGATCACAAGTGTGTGCCACTGTACCCAGCTCAACCCCCTGTGTTCCCCTCCACTTCCCTGTAGTTCATTCAGCTATGACTCCATCAATTGATTAATCTACTGATGAAATCAGAGCCCCCAAAGTCCCATCTTTGAACATCACTGCAGTGGGAGTCAGACTTTCAACACCAGAGACTTTGGGGGACATTCCAGATCCAAACCACAACAAGGAGGAACTAGGATTTTGTCCCAGGACCACACTGGGGAAGCGGCAGCCTCAATTGGAGAAGTTGGAGAAGACTTCTGAATTGATGAGATTCAGCAATGTGGAGGAAGTGATTTCCTGTGGCACCCAGGAAAGATAAACTGTCCTTTGTGCCAGGAGCACAGGGCTCCATGCATGCTAGCAAAAGGACCTGAAGTTAGAAAGAACTGGACTAATGCAGGAACAATGGTATATGCCTGGAATCCCAGCTACTCAGGATGCTAATAAAAGAGGATCATGACTTTGAGTCTAGTCTGGGCAATTTAAATAAATATTTAATTAATATTAATAATATTAAAGATCTAACATTCAGTGGTAGAGTGCTCCTGGATTCAATATCGAGTTCCACAGGTAAAAGAAAGGAAAGGAAACAGAAAAGAAAAAAGGAAAGAATCCAATTTTAGTGGTGCATACCTATAATTCCTGTGACTCAGGAGGCTGAGGCAGGAGGATCACAAGTTCAAGGCCAGTCTTAGCATTTTAGTGAGGCCCTAAGCAACTTAGTGAGACCCTGTCTCAAAATAAAATATAAAATATAAAATTAAAATATAAAAAGTGCAGTGAAAATCATTCCTAGTTTAATGCCCAGTACTGAAAAATAAAATCTCTGCATTATATATAATTATAATACACCAATAAAACATATGGGGAAAAAGGAAAGCAACTAATGAGCAACTAAGATGGATTTTAACAGGCAATAAAACTTTTTTTCCCCTAGATTTCTGCTCATGTTAGCTGCTGCATTTGGTTGGGGGCCCTTCCATACATAAGGGAGGAAGATGGTGCTGCAGAGAACAAGTCTCTGGAGGTCATCTACTCTAGGTTACAGCCTGCATTGCAAACTAAAAAGGATGTGCTGTGGTACAATCAGACTCTGAAGATGGCCAGACTGGGAAAAGTGAAATAAACTGATGACCCTTCACCAAACACTGTCCAGCTCTGAGGAAACTTGAAATATGCCATGTTGGCCAGAATTGGTGTTCTTCACAACAGTGACAATAGAGAATTGGGCACAGCATGTGGGAAACACTACAGAGCATGAACACTGTCTGTCATTGATCCAGATGACTCTGATATGAGTAGAAGCAAGCCTCAACTCTCAGAGATTCTTCAGATTCATGGGAAAGGCAAGCTATAGAACAACTTAGAGACCAGTAAGTTGTGGACAGCCAGCTTCTAATTCCTTGTTTTTATGGCACTGGGGATTGAACTTCATTCCTAGTAGGAATGTGACTAAGCATGAAGGTAGTGAGAGTGAAGGAATATTCCTGTGTTTCAGTTTCATGATTTCCAATATAAATAACCTCCTTGGTATTTGGCTTTTTGTATGAATATACACCAGAGATTTCATGCTTTTATTCTTGGAAAATGAACAATTCCCTGTTCTCTTGCAGATAGACCAAGCCATCTGCAAATGTTCTGGGTCATGAGTTGTGGGCAGAATCATGCATGACTTGTCTGGGCAAGTTCACTTATGTGATGGCATAAGAAAATGCAAGAGAACAGGAATTGGGGCAAGTGCCTGTAATCCCAGTTATGTGGTAGGCTGAGGCAGGAGAATCACAAGTTTTAGGACAATCTCAGCAACTAAGCAAGAACTCGTCTCAAAAATAAAATAAAAAAGGGAAGCAATTCAATGTCATAGAGCTTGACTGGCAGGTGTGAGGCCCTGGGTTCAACAGCCAGAATTGGGGTGGGGGATGATTTGGGCTCTCAAATATGCTCAAATTATGGAAGAGGTTCTCTTGGTCAGGAGTCAGATGTGAAATGCCCACTATCCCAGTTGATGAAAATCCTTCACTTCTGAAGGTTCTGTGTATTCCATTTTATATTAGGGTATAAAGAAATGTGGTAAAAGCTAGAAACCCAAGATCTGAAGGTTCTTCCTCTCTAGGTGAACTAACCATCTCTCCCTGCTGAGGTCTTCTCACATGCATGGAGACAGCATATTTTCTTGAGGTCTTCTCACTTACTTGGAGACAGCACATCTTCCTGATTTCTTCTCACATACTTGGAGATAGAGAGCACATCTTCCAACCCTTTGTCAGAAAGAGGTTTTGGTACTCAATGCATCCATAATCTTCTCTTACATTTCAAGCTGAGGAGGGAATACGGGGCTACAAACATAAAAGGTTTGCTTCCTTCCATGTGAAAAACTTGGAAACTTCTCCCAGGTGCTAAGTCATACAACTCAGTTACCTGCTACTGTAGTTAGATCTGTGTTGTCCCCCAAGCTTTTGCTTTGAATAATTGATCCTCAGTGCAGCAGGGCACATAACTGTGGTCTTGAGGAGTTGATTGAATCACTAGGAGTCTGACCTCAAAATAAATTAATCCCCTGGTGAATTTACAACGTCATGGGCTGTTGGAGGTGATGGAATCTTTAGAGGTGGGCCCTAACTGGAGGAAATGGGACATTTAGTGTATGCCCTTTAAGGCTACTTTGGGCACCTGGCCTCTCTGCTTTTTGGCCACCATGAAGTAAGCAGTTTTGCTCTTCTCTGTGCTCACTGCCATGTTCTGCATTGCCATGGGCCTAGTGAAATGGGGCCAAGCACAATGATGTTTCTGAATCCAAAAATAAAAATAATTCAAAATAAATATTAACTCCTTTAAGTTGATTTAACTTATTATTTTGTCACAGCAGTGGAAAGCTAACACACTTGCTAAAATGGATTAAAGGAAAGGTAAAAGTATGGAATAGAAACCTAAATTAAAACTTCAGATATATAACTCACCTCTCAGTCTTTTAATTAGTAAAGGAGGAAAGCTAAGTAAATGAAACCCCTGCTTTAAAGTCAGCTATACCTTACCCTGGAGGTCCAACTTGCCTATAAGTGATGGTAAATCATTTTTAATTTCTTTGCAAGAATTTTACCTTGAGATTTTATGTGCAGTCTAAATGTGAAGGGTGAGTCACAGGATGATGCAGATAGAGAAGGCATGTGTGACACTACAAAGGTGTGGACTCCTATATGAGGTTTACTGAGGTGACTGAAATGAACAGAGGGTGATCACCATTGCTTCTCATTACTTGTGGTTAGTTCTGGCAGAAGATGTGGTGGGAGCCCTGAGGTTCAGTCACTTGTGCTTCGTGGCCTGCATTGGTCATTGAGCCATGTCCTTCAAAGTGAATAATACTGCCTATGTGTCCAGAAAGTTTGGTGCTGGACAGCCTCTTTATATATCTGCTTGAAAGGGTACAGAATTTAAAATACACTGATTTATCCACTATTTTTTGCTAAGAGGAATGGTGTTATTTAGCCTAAGATTTTGCTTGGGCATTTTTCATTTAAAAGTCTCTGTCCTAGCTTAATAATGAATTTGTTGTCTTAACTCCTATTTTTAGCATTATTTTAGCAAACTATTCAATTTACTGGAATAAAAAAAAATTATTTGAAGATCAGTTGATCCCAGTCAATTCTTCATGATCATTGTGCTTATCAACCCCTTCAGAACAGGAGGAATCTATAGTGAGAGCTTTCACCTCAGTGCCTGGGCTCCTTACTGTGGATCAAAACCTGACTAAGAGAGATGGGCTTGTTGACAAAGTAATTCAACACTTTAAATTAGGAATTCAACTGTGGGTTTAAAAAAGGAACACAGAATTCTGTCTCCTTGCCTACTGCATCCACTCTAAACTCCACCATAGACTTGCCAGTCTAACTTTCTAGGCTTTTTTCTATTATCCTCTTTATATTATAAGTTTTGGTTAAGTAAAATTAAACTCCATTCTTTGAAAACACACCACAAATTGTCTGTCAGCATTACTCTTTGCTATCTGTGTCCCTAAAATGACCATTCTTATCAAGTCCAAAATTCAGAAGTTCTATTAAAATGTCCAATCTTGATTCAAAGTTGACTTTTGATATGAAGCACTTCTGTGAAGCAACAGCATATTATCTGTACCCTTAATAGTATATCATGAGTGGCTTGCTTCCATGCAGTTCTGGAATACTAACTTATGAAGACAGGAACTATCTCAGAGATTAATGTAAAACACTTAGTGTTAACTAGTGTCAGGAAATATTTACTGAAATTGAGTTTCTTTTAAAATATTAATTTAAGCTTGGTGTGGTGGTGCATGCCTATAATCCTAGCAAATAGGAAAACAGAGGCATGAGGATTACAATTTCAAGGTGAGTGGGACAAGTTAGTGAAACCCAGACTCAATAAAAACAAATAGGGCTGGGGATATAGTTTGGTGGCAAAATGCCCTGTGTTCATACCCTAGTAATGCAGAAAACAAAATGAAAATTTATATAAATAAAAAGCATTTATATACATATATTCAGTGGTGCTAGGAATTGAAACCAGGGTCCTCACATGCTAGGTAAGCACGCTAACCCTGAGCTACATCCCAACCTACTTACTATGGTTTTGATAAATTTATTTTATAATAAAGAATATCTTTAAAGGATTAAAAGTAGAAGAGTAATCATAATTTTAGTCAGAGTCATCAATTTCTTTATTGTAGGCATTAAATTAGAAATGGTTATTGTTCTATAAAAAGCTTAATTTGTTGATATTTTTGTTATTCTTTTTAAGACTTAGTCTATCAATATTGAATCTTGCAGAATTTTCAAGTTACACTTAATAACCTCTCTGTAAAACATAAATAAATCAAAGTTTCTACTAGTGTTACTTAATTGCATTTTGCATTTTGAATGTAGTTTATTAAAACATGGCTTCCAAGACATGGGACTTTTCAGACTCATCACCTGCTGTTTCTCCTCATGCCCAGTACATCCTACAATGTAATACACAATTGTTTAATGACTCAATTAAGTATACCTTTTCTTCTTCTCCCGAATATTTCCATATTGTGGAAATTTCAACCCACTACTTTTCAACTGAGTGCCTACCACCAGCAGGTGACTGTGTTAGGTTTTGTTCTCCTGATAATGTTATCACAACCTATTTTGACAGAAATGTCAACAAAATTAAAATGTGAACACAGCAGTCAGAGTAGCAACAATAGGATAGTACAGGCAGGTGATACCAAAGAATACAAAGGATTGGCCACCAAAAGTTTGAGGTCTGCTAGGCAACTGAGTGAGGCCCTGTTTCAAAATTAAAAACAGGCTGGGGATGTAGTCCAGGGTTTGGGTGCTTTTCTAGCAAGGGTGAAGCCCTGGGTCTGATCTCCAGCACTATCAAAAACAAAAAAGAAGAAGAACTGGTTAATTTAATTTAATACCACATTAACATACAATCAGGAACTTGTGACTTCTCCAGTGAGCAAAGAAATTATCTGTACACTTTCTTTATTAAAATGACTTAGCCAACTGAAGAGGGAAAAGGTAGATGTAGGCATCAGCAGTGGCTAACATCCTTTATCAGGCAAAGCATTTTAAACTGAATTCTCACAAACTGAGAAATGAGACTGAAAACAACCATATAAATATCTTTGATAATATATTGTCAGATGAAGTAATAAGGAGGGGCATACATTATGTATATTTATCATAAATGCAAATATACTATGTCTTAAAGTTATTAGAGATTACATTTGAGTTAATTTCCAATTGGATATAAACTACACAAACACTTTTTATATATTTCTTTGTTTAATTTATTTTCTGCAGTGCTGGGGATTCAACCCAGGGCCTTCTGCGTGTGAGGCAAGCACTCCACCAACTGAGCTATCTCCCAAGACCAATGTTGATTTTTAACCTTAAACATACCAGGAATTTCTAAAGTATTCACTTAAGATTAAATGATTTTAGGAAAGTATATTGACATAATTTATTTTCAATTGCAATACAATCCCTAACATTCCAATATTTACTGAATTTAAGCAGCTAAAAACAACCTTTGGATTAATTTTTTTTGCTCTTCAGTATTTTGCAGTGAATAGTTTATTTGTAGAAAGCGGTAGGCTACAGCAAAATGTGTATACTTGCCCTTGTTATATGTCTTGCAAGGGTGATATTCACTTACAGCCCAGGTTGTTATTTCCAAAGGCTTTATGTAAAATAACATTATATAAATTTTGTCACATTTTCTGAAAGTGTTAGGGAGTTTCTGATAATACAGTTACAAAATATGTGGAAACCACAGAAGTCTGCTATCCAATTGGTATTTTGGTTGAGTAGTTTCAGAAGGAAAAAAACAAACACCTACTAACAGTCAAGACCCAGCACAGCAGCCATAATGCACAGTTCAGGGCAGTCTTCTTGTGGGAAAGTGCTGCTTCTGTAGGCTTTTCAGTCACACCCACAAACACACAAGGCACCTGTTACCAGGAACCATGTGCAGCAATGCAACAACAGCATGCTGTGACCCAGAGGGTTAAGAAAGTTTCAAAGTTCAAGAAATACTGCAGTATATCCTGAAGAATGAGTGCAATTTCCTCAGACATTACAGATATTGTCAATATTTGAAATGGATTATTTTTGCAAAAGCAAGCCTATTTTCTACTCAGTCTCTTACCTGTGAATCACATATTTTATATAATAATAAAACAATTAAGAGTTTGTGGTTTGAAATAATGGATCTCAGTCTTTAATGTGTTATGAGAATCATACAGAAGTTTTGCTACGTTGGCCCTGAGAATTTGTACTAGTTAGTTCCTTTGAAATATGATGTCACTGGTCCCACATCACACTTCTTAGAACCATTGTTTAAAGCCTTAGCTATCTTTCTCACTTTTCTCTAGAGAATAAGCTACTCTTGTCCCATTAGCTCCTGATCTGGAGTTTTGTCTGCAGAGTTTCTCAATATGTAATCACTTAAATAAAAAGAGTGAAACAGTACCAAAAAAGACATTTACAATTTAAAATTAAATTTCAATAGACAAAGGATTCAGCAAAGTAGAAGATTCTCTGTTACCTTTGCCAATGCCAAGATTTTTTTTTTTTTTTTTTGCATGTGTGTGTGTGTGTGTGTGTGTGTGTGTGTGTGGCTATGGGGAGTGAACCCAAGAACAATCTACCTTTGAGCTATATGCTCAGTTTTTTTTTTTTAAGATACTGTCTTACTAAATTTTTCAGTATTGCCTTGAACTTGTGATCCTTCTGTATCTCTCAAGTAGCTGGAATTACAGGCATGTACTACTGTACCTGGCCCAATATCACTTTTAATTTCCCCAAATTATAATTTATAGAGGCATATGGTTATTCCTTGTTTATTTAGGTAATAGGGATAAAACTCAGGCATACTTTATTACTGAACTATATTCTCAGTTGTTTTTTATGTTTTAGCTAAGTTGTTGAGGCTGGTCTCAAAATTGTAATCCTCTTGCCTCAATCTCCTGATTCACTGGGCTTAAAGGCAGGTAATGCCTGGTAGATTATCATTTGTTTTTAATCGGGGGACTTATACTTTGTCCTTTATTTATTTATTTTTTTTTTATTTTATTTTATTGTAAACAAATGAGATACATGATGCCTCTCTGTACATGGTGCAAAGGCATACCATTTGTGTAATCATAAATCCACATACAAAAATGTTGTTTGATTCATTCTGTTATTTTTTCCCCTTCCCCCCACCCCTCCCACCCCTCTTTATCCTCTATACAGAACTTTCTTCCTCCATACTTGCCCCCCTCCCTAACCCTAACTCTAACCCTAACACTAACCCTTCCCTCCCCCCCATTATGTGTCATCCTCCACTTATTAGCGATATCATTCGTCCCTTGCCTTTTTGAGATTGGCTTATCTCACTTAGCATGATATTCTCCAATTTCATCCATTTGCCTGCAAATGCCATAATTTTGTCATTCTTTATGGCTGAGTAATATTCCATTGTGTATATATACCACAGTTTCTTTATCCACTCATCAATTGAAGGGCATCTAGGTTGGTTCCATAGTCTGGCTATTGTGAATTGAGCAGCTATGAACATTGATGTGGCTGTATCTCTGTAGTATGCTGATTTTAGATCCTTTGGGTATAGGCCAAGGAGTGGGATAGCTGAGTCAAATGGAGGGTCCATTCCAAGTTTTCTAAGGAATCTCCACACTGCTTTCCAGAGTGGCTGCACTAATTTGCAGCCCCACCAGCAATGTATGAGTGTACCTTTCTCCCCACATCCTCGCCAACAACTGTTGCTTGTATTTTTGATAATCGCCATTCTAGTTGGGGTGAGATGGAATCTTAGGGTGGTTTTGATTTGCATTTCTCTTATTACTAGATATGTTGAACATTTTTTCATATGTTTATTGATTGCTTGTACATCTTCTTCTGTGAAGTGTCTGTTCATTTCCTTAGCCCATTTGTCGATTGGATTATTTGTATTTTTGGTGTAGAGTTTTTTGAGTTCTTTATAGTTTCTGGAGATTAGTGCTCTATCTGAAGTATGATTGGCAAAGATATTCTCCCACTCTGTAGGCTCTTTCTTCACATTGCTAATAATTTCCTTTGCTGAGAGAAAGCTTTTTAGTTTGAATCTATCCCAGTTATTGATTCTTGCTTTTATTTCTTGTGCTATGGGAGTCCTGTTGAGGACGTCTGGTCCTAGGCCGACATATTGAAGATCGGGACCTACTTTTTCTTCTATAATCTGCAGAGTCTTTGGTCTGATTCCAAGGTCCTTAATCCATTTTGAGTTGAGTTTTGTACAGGGTGAGAGATATGGGTTTAGTTTCATTCTGTTGCATATGGATTTCCAATTCTCCCAGCACCATTTGTTGAAGAGGCTATCTTTTCTCCATTGCATATTTTTGGCGCCTTTGTCTAGTATTAGAAAGTTGTATTTATTTGGGTTTGTGTCCATGTCCTCTATTCTGTACCATTGATCTACCTGTCTATTTTGGTACCAGTACCATGCCATCTTTGTTACTATTGCTTTGTAATAAAGTTGAAGTTCGGGTATTGCGATACCCCCTGCTTCATTTTTCCTGCGAAGGATTGCTTTAGCTATTCTGGGTTTCTTATTCTTCCAGATGAATTTCATGATTGCTTGCTCTATTTTAGTAAGGTACGTCATTGGGATTTTAATTGGGATTGCATTGAATCTGTATAGCACTTTTGGTAGTATGGCCATTTTGACAATATTAATTCGGCCTATCCAAGAACATGGGAGATCTTTCCATCTTCTAAGGTTTTCTTCGATTTCTTTCTTTAGTGTTCTGTAGTTCTCATTGTAGAGGTAGAGGTCTTTTACCTCTTTTGTGAGATTGATTCCCAAGTATTTTATTTTTTCGATGCTATGGTGAATGGGGTAGTTTTCATAATTTCTCTTTCTGAGGATTCCTCACTTATGTATAAAAATGCATTGGATTTATGAGCATTGATCTTGTAACCTGCCACTTTACTGAATTCACTTATGAGTTCTAACAGTTTTCTGGTGGAATTTCCTGGTTCCTCTAAGTATATAATCATATCATCCGCAAATAGGGATAGTTTGAGTTCTTCTTTTCCTATTCGTATTCCTTTAATTTCCTTGGTCTGTCTAATTGCTCTGGCTAGAGTCTCAAGAACGATATTGAATAGGAGTGGTGAAAGAGGGCATCCCTGTCTTGTTCCAGTTTTTAGGGGGAATGCTTTCAGTTTTTCACCGTTTAGAATGATATTAGCCATGGGCTTAGCATAGATGGCCTTTACAATGTTAAGGAATGTTCCCACTATCCCTATTTTTTCTAGAGTTTTGAGCATGAAGGGGTGTTGTATTTTATCAAATGCTTTTTCTGCATCTATTGAAATAATCATGTGGTTCTTGACTTTAAGTCTATTGATATGGTGAATTATATTTATTGATTTCCGGATGTTGAACCAACCTTGCATCCCTGGGATAAAACCCACTTGATCGTGGTGCACTACCTTTTTAATATATTTTTGTATGAGATTTGCTAAAATTTTATTGAGAATTTTTGCGTCAATGTTCATTAATGATATCGGTCTGAAATTTTCTTTCCTCGATTTATCTCTGTCTGGCTTGGGTATCAGGGTAATATTGGTTTCATAGAATGAGTTTGGGAGGGTACCCTCCTCTTCTATTTCATGGAATACTTTGAAAAGTATTGGAATGAGCTCTTCTTTAAAGATTTTGTAGAACTCGGCTGAGAATCCGTCTGGTCCTGGACTTTTCTTTGTTGGTAAGCTTTTGATGACCTCTTCTACTTCATTACTTGAAATTGATCTATTTAAATTTTGTATGTCCTCCTCGTTCAATTTAGGCAATTCATATGTCTCTAGAAACCTGTTGATGTCTTCGAAATTTTCTATTTGGTTAGAATATAGATTTTCGAAATAGCTTCTAATTATGTTTTGTATTTCAATCGTGTCTGTTGTGATATTTCCTTGTTCATTCCGAATTTTGGTGATTTGGGTTTTCTCTCGTCTTCTCTTTGTTAGAGTGGCTAAGGGTTTATCAATTTTGTTTATTTTTTCAAAGAACCAACTATTTATTTTGTCAATTTTTTGTATAGTTTCTTTTGTTTCAATTTCGTTGATTTCAGCTCTGAGATTAACTATTTCCTGTCTTCTACTACTTTTGGTGTTGATCTGTTCTTCTTTTTCTAGGGCTTTGAGCTGAAGTGTTAGGTTGTTTATTTGTTGATTTTTACTTCTTTTATTGAATGCGCTCCATGAAATAAATTTTCCTCTAAGTACTGCTTTCATAGTGTCCCAAAGATTTTGATATGATGTTTCTTTGTTCTCATTTACCTCTAGGAATTTTTTAATTTCCTTCCTAATATCTTCTGTTATCCATTCATCATGTAATAGCATATTGTTTAATCTCCAGGTGTTGGAGTAGCTTCTGTTTTTTACTCTTTCATTTATTTCTAACTTCAAACCATTATGATCTGATAGAATACAAGGTAGTGTCTCTATCTTCTTGTATTTGCTTACATTAGCTTTGTGGCATAATATATGGTCTATTTTAGAGAAGGATCCATGTGCTGCTGAGAAGAAAGTGTATTCGCTCTTGGTTGGATGGTATATTCTATAAATGTCCGTTAAGTCTAAATTATTGATTGTGTTATCTCAATAACACAATCTATGGTTTCTTTATTCAATTTTTGTTTGGAAGATCTGTCCAGTGGTGAGAGAGGCGTGTTAAAATCACCTAGTATTATTGTGTTATGGTCTATTTGGTTTCTGAAATTGAGAAGGATTTGTTTGGCATACATGGATGAGCCACTGTTTGGGGCATAGATGTTTATGATTGTTATGTCTTGCTGATTTATGGTTCCCTTAAGCAGTATGTAATGTCCTTCTTTATCCCTTTTGACTAGTTTTGACTTGAAGTCCACCTTTTCTGAAATGACGATGATACCCCAGCTTTTTTGCTGAGTCCATGTGCATGATATGTTTTCCCCCATCCTTTCACCTTTAGTCTATGTGTATCTCTTTCTACGAGGTGAGTCTCTTGCAGGCAAAATATTGTTAGATCTTTCTTTTTGATCCAATCTGCTAGTCTATGTCTTTTGATTGATGAGTTCAGGCCATTAATATTCAGGGTTATTATTGAGATATGATTAGTATTCCCGGTCATTTGGTTCATTTTATTTATTTATTTATTTATTTATTTATTTATTTATTTATTTATTTATTTATTTTGAGACAACTTGGTTCTTCCTTTATTTGACCATTCCTTTAGGATGGTTCCTCCCATTGCTGATTTGTTTCTTTGTTTTTCATCTTTTCCTCATGGAATATTTTGCTGAGAATGTTCTGTAATGCTGGCTTTCTTTTTGTAAATTCTTTTAGCTTTTCTTTATCATGGAAGGATTTTATTTCATCATCAAATTTGAAGGTAAGTTTTGCTGGGTATAAGATTCTTGGTTGGCATCCATTTTCTTTCAGGGCTTGAAAAATGTTGTTCCAGGCCCTTCTAGCTTTTAGGGTCTGGATTGAAAAATCTGCTGATATCCATATTGGTTTTCCCCTGAATGTAATTTGATTCCTCTCTCTTGCGGCCTTTAAAATTCTGTCTTTATTTTGTATGTTGGGCATTTTCATTATAATGTACCTTGGTGTGGGTCTGTTGTAATTTTGTATATTTGGAGTCCTATAAGCCTCTTTTACTTGATCTTCCATTTCATTCTTCATATTTGGGAAATTTTCTGATAGTATTTCATTTAATAGATTGTTCATTCCTTTGGTCTGTTTCTCTAAGCCTTCCTCAATTCCAATAATTCTCAAATTTGGCCTCTTCATGATATCCCATAGTTCTTGGAGATTCTGTTCATGATTTCTTACCATCTTCTCTGTTTGGTCAACTTTGTTTTCAAGGTTAAATATTTTATCTTCAATATCTGATGTTCTGTCTTCCAGGTGTTCTATTCTATTGGTTATGCTTTCTATGGAGTTCTTAATTTGGTTTATTGTTTCCTTCATTTCAAGGATTTCTGTTTGGTTTTTTTTCAATATCTCACTCTTTATTGAAGTGATCTTTTGCTTCCTGTATTTGCTCTTTTAACTGTCGATTGGTGCGATCATTCAGTGCCTGCATTTGCTCTTGCATCTCGTCATTTGCTTCCCTGAGCATTTTAATTATGTACATTCTGAACTCCCTTTCTGTCATTTCTTCTGCCATGCTGTCGTTGGGTTTCATTGATGTAACATCTAGATTTGTTTGCAGCATTTTCTTTCCTTTTTTTCTCATATTGTTCAGGTATCAGTTGACCGCTGTGATATTGCAGATTTCCTCTATTGTCTTATAATATCCCTGAAGATTTCTATTATATCCCCTCTTAGTCTTCAGTAGCCTGAAATCTTGGAGGAAGTTGATAATGCAGTGTTCCACAAGGGAGCTGACTCCCTAGGGGTGGTGTCCTTCTGGTGGGGTGTATTCCCTGCTAGTGGGCAGAGGTACCTTCACTTGCTGATGAATGGTCATCCAGAAGGGAAGTAGGTTGTGGGCTGATGCATGGCCAGTTTGGGCCTGTGTCTCTGATTTTACGGTCCTTTTGGGAGAACCTCACCCAACAGGGAGGAGTCACCCGGTGGGGAGGTCTCGCTGGTCAGTTTTCCTCCCAGAGGTTCCGTTCAATTCACAACTACCGCCTGGGCTGGGCAGCCTTGTTCTGCAATGTTCCCAGGGACCCGGACCTACCTCCTGGGCCTGGAAGCCTCACCCTTCACAAACGAATCTCCTTTGGCTGCCTCTCCTCAGAGAAGCTTCCTGCCGTCCTGGAGCCTTCGCTCCGCCCATCAGTTTGTCTGTGGGGCCCTTCCACCAAGAAGCCGTCTAGGACCCTACTCTGCACTTTTCGCCTGGCTATGCGGCCCCTCCTCTGAGCAGCCACCTGGAGCCCCTTACAATCGCTCCGAGTCCCAGTGACCCGCCATACGCCTTTTCCTCTGGCAGCCACCTGTTGTTCCGTGCGGTCGCTCTAAGACCAAGTGACCCACCACGCACCACTTTCTCCACCAGGCAGTCACCCAGAGATCTGGTGCGTCACGAGTCCCAAGAACTCACTGTACACCTTCTTGTCCTGACTGCCTCCCGTAGCCCTGGTGCAGTCACTTCGAGCCCAAGCACCCCGCCGCGCTCCTCCTCCTTCTCCAGACAACCCACTATGTTCAGGAGCGGATGCTCTGGGACCAAACCACTCACCACGCTGTTCCACCAGATAGCCGCCCAGAGCCCTGGCGCAGCTGTTCCAATTCCAAGCGACGTGCCGAGCACGTATTTCTCCTTCTTCTCTGGGCAGCCCCCTGTGTTCAGGGGTGGTCACGTTCAGTCCAAACAGCTCATCAAGCACCTTCTCCTTTGGGCAGCCTCCCAGAGCGCGGGTGGGTTGCGCCGAGTCCAAGCGCTGTGGTGAACAGCCACCTCTCCAATGCTCCCAGCTGTGTGCGATCACTGCTCTGGCGGGGGGAGGGGCACCTCGCCGGCAGTTCTACTTTGCAAAGATCCCTGCTTTCGGGGCTACCGCCCTGTCCAGGGGTTACCGCCCCGTCCGCCTGCCCAGTGGGAAACACTCACCCGGCTGCTTTGAGCTGGTCCCAAGTCTCTCAATATCTCCTTTTCTTGAGTCCTGCGTCCACGCTGCTCCTTCGGATTGCCGCCCGGAGCCCTGGCGCAGCTGATCCAATTCCAAGCGACGTGCCGAGCCCGTATTTCTCCTTCTCCTCTGGGCGGCCCCCTCTTCAATGCTCCCAGCTATCTTCGATCAGTGCTCCGGCGGGGGGAGGGGCGCCTCGCCAGCTGTTCTACTTTGCAAAGATCCCTGCTTTTGGGGCTACCGCCCCGTCCAGGGCTCCTGCCCCATCCGGGACGTCTGCCCAGTAGGAGATTCTCGCCCGGCTGCTTTGAGTTGGTCCCAAGGCTCTCTCTATCTCCTCTTCTTGAGTCCTGAGCCCTGGAGCAACACGAAACGCAGCCACCCTCTAGTCCGCCATCTTGAATCCCCCCCTGTCCTTTATTTTCAAACTCATTATACTGTAGAAAACATTACTGTTGTGGTATGCAAGTGTGTGTTTCTCCTAAAACACACATTTTGAAACCTAATCACCACTGTGCTGGTATAAGGTTTGTTCACTGGATGGTCATTAGGGTAGAGCTGTCTTGCCCCTTTCCACCATGTGAGGATAGTAAGAAACTGCTGCCTGTGAACTAGAGCAAGCCCTACCAGATACTGAATCCCTTGATCTTGGGATTCCTAGTTTGCAAAGCCATGAGAACTAAATTTATTTATAAGATCCACAGTTTTCAGTATCTTGTTGTAGCAGCCTTCACAGACTAATGCAGTTTTCTTCTTCTCAACAAGCTAAATTTGTATTTTTAAAATTAATAAAGAAATGCTGATGTGTTGTTTTTGTTTTCAATAGAGAAAAGTTAAGTACATTGAAAATAATTCTTTAAGGAGTAGTATTTGTTTCACTGTTTTTCTATTGTTTCACTGTTTTGCTTTTGTTTTTGTTTTTTTTGGGGGGCTGGGGAGTGGGTAGAGTTGATGTACCCCATTGAAATAGTACAAAGAAATAAAATTGCAGAATAAACCAGTTCCACATTTAGTAGGATATTAATTGGGTTTTTTGCCAGACACTGTGGATAAAGTGAGATACATGAAAGAAATTTGACTTGGCTCTACACACCATGATTGAATCCTATTACATAGCACAGGTGATAAGAAATTACCAAATATTTTAAAAAGTAAAATAACAAGCTGGTGATACAGCTCATTTCGTAGAATGATTGCCTTGCAAGCCCAAGGCCCTGGGTTCAATCCCCCAGCATTCCAAAAAAACAAAAAAAAACAAAAACAAAAAGTTTTCAGGAAGGTACTAGGTGTTTTATAACAATACTGGCAGCACATGGAGACCTCTAATCCTTGAGGCTGAAGAAAATATGGCAGTGATAATGTCATGCCTGCAGCAGGCATGAACCCAATGGATGATGACAACAATTTATTTGTTGAACATGGTAAGTTCATTGAACATTAGCTGAATGCCTTATGCATTTAATTAACAGAATATTTCTGATATAACAATACTTCTGCTTACACAGTATTGTCAACAGTTTGCCAAACAAGTATAACAAACTTGGAGTATTTTCTGCTTAATAATAAAATTGAACTCACCCAGCATGAAGAATTAGAGCAAGTATTTCCTCTACGGCTAGGACCACACTTGCTCTAAAAATGGATGAAGAACTGTAGGAATACATTATCCATGGGCCATCTACATTAAAGTCTAACTAGATCTCTAATTTTAGAAGATGAAATAATTTATGTCACCATTCAACAATGGGTATTAATATTGTAGCAAACAATGGATGTAAAATATTAATATTGTAGCAAACCATGTACCAGGCTGTAGGGAGAAAGTGTGGACACATTAGGAATGCATCCACTCTCTATGGGTTATGAACAGTAGCAATACACATACACAAGAATTTAATGATATGCTAAAGTGTTAAATGGAGTTACAATCAGAAATGGTCTGAGGGTGAAGGTGGGTGGCCCCCTGAGGTATGTGTACCCCAAGAACATAAAGAGCTGCTAGCTTGATTATTTGCAGTCCAAATAATCAATCTATTCTCATAACACTGGTACTTTTTATTAACAAAGTACATATTAGTAGCCTTATTAAAAATAAAGAAGTGGTTTGAGATATAGCTCAGTTGGTAGAGTGCATGCCTCCCATGTAAAAGGCCCTGGGGTAAATTTCCAGCACAACAAAGAAGAAAAAGAGAAAGAAAGCAGTGTTTAATGTTAATTCAGTAATCTTGTTGTGAAAAAGTGCTGTAGCAGAAAGGAAAAAGAAAATTTACCAAGAAAGGAAGGCAAACAAAATGGATATTCAATGACTTTAACCCTCTTCCTAACTTAGATTAGTATTTATAGTTATTTTTCTTATGGTAAGATAGTTTCATGTGCTAAAATTTCTGCTTGGAATAGCAGAAAACTAATCCTGTAAAATTGTTCTGCAAGTCCATCACTTAGGAGTTCTCTAGGCCAAGGCAAGAGAGCCAAAGATAGGACTACATGAATCTGTGGCCCATAACTGCACTATACAAAGCTGATGAGTAAAGATTTGCATAGTTCAGAGCCCTGGGTATGCACTCATACCTTAGATTCAGAATGATGTTGAGCTGAATGTTTGGCTGACATACCAGCAATTTGGTTGTTATTTTATGACTTGAAACTTAGACCTTGCTAGTGTGTCCTTTCTAATCACTGTGTACATGATCATTTTCCAAGGAAACCAGTAACCTAGGCATCAAGCGTAATCTAATTCTAATGTACTTCAGGAAACCTGTAAGGGTAGTCTTCAGTCAGGATCACTAGTGGTAGTGCTTTCCTGCTAATAGTAGCACACACCCCAGAGAGGGTTGTGGGTCAAGAGTCAAGGGCCACTCGCTGCAGTTCTGGGGTAGGGGGCCCAGCCTGGTGGGCAGAGCCGCACTTGCCCTCTTAGTGGACCTTTTTAAATGACCCAATCATGGGAGAGCCCTGAGCACTTCAGACCATTTAGTGAGCACCCTCCAAAAAAGCCTCTCTAAACTCACCCTGTGAGGCATTGTCCCCAACCCAGGAAAGCAAACTGAATACATCTGGCACCAGGAGTCCCCATCCCTGAGATACAGCGGGGATGTGGAGGTGTCCGCATCTCCAGGACCTCCACAGAGCCTCTCATGGGAGTTCACCGCATCTCGTGCTCACCAGTGCCCAAACAAGGACAGGAGGGCCAAAAAGAGCACTTTGCTCTTGCAGGATCATTTTCCTGTGGACACCCTGATCAACATGCCATTCTTTCCTCCTCAACAGTCTTTCCTTCAGGTAATATGTTGGAGGATGCTTAAGCACACTAAGAATGCACAGCATCTTTAGTTTGTTGAGTGTGGTGCACTCGTTGGCTGTTCAAGTCCATAGGTCCAAAGCCCCATCCCCCAGTCAGGCCGAGGTCTCAGGAAGCTGAAGGTCCATATTCAGGAACCCGAGGTGAGAGACGCAGGGTCAGGAACTGCTTACCATTGATTTGGGGGCAGAACTTCGGTAAGGTATGTGGACACTGTTGATCCACATCATACTGCCTTCTCACACTTGTTACCAGTGAAAATAAAAGGCCAAGAGAATCACTGCCCTCCCAAAGAAGGGAACTGCACCTTTTCTAATATTTCTTGAAGATATGCATTTGAAAATTTACACACCTCAACATAGGTGGCAATGCAAAAACATACATGGACTGATTCTGTTCTACTAGAGAATGTCAAAAACTATCTCTTAAAGGCTTTCTTTTTGTTGGACTTCTGCAATGTTTTCCCATCATTTTATCATTTCTGCCTGACACTTGGAACAGTTCCATTTGTCTTTTGGCTTTTGACTGAGTCCCAAGTAGAAGAAGTAGAACCATCCAATGGGGGCACTTGCTATTTCTGCAAGGCATCATTTCTCCATAGGCCACCTGATTGCACAGAGAGTATCTGGGCTCATTTTCATCCCTGGGAAGATTTGCATCCTTCTGTGCTTTGGCAATGCAGGCTGTTCTTTGAGGTCTTTGCACTTTTTTCCTTGGGTGTTCCTGAGGTGATTTCATCATGGTCATAATTATTTAGATACATTCATAATTAATTCACATTGTTGAGTGGCCACAGTGTAGTCTTGTAATTCATCTATTCTGCTGGTGCAACTGTCTTGTTCTTTGCCTTCTCTTGGCAGCTTTGAAGCTTTTGCCAGAAATGTCCTTGATCTCTTAAGGTGCCTCCAAGAGTTCCACATGATTGTCCACTTGTCTTGTCTGGCTCTCTGCCAGCTCCTCCATCTGATTCAGGGTCTGAATCTTCTTATCACCCAGCACGTGGCTCCAAATCAGGGCTCTCTGGATGCAGCACAGCACTCAGTTTTTTTGGGCACCATCTGTCCCTCATTTCAACTTCTCATAATGTTTATCCAATTATTTCAGGATTTATTGGCATTTTGCTTTGATATCTCACATTTCTGAGACATTTCTCTTCAGATGTAAAGGCAGAGAGTCGATGGAGGCTAGGTAATCCTCCACATAGTTCACCAGGTGGAACTATTTCTGTTGGTGGACTCAGCATGGTTCAGACTGAAGCCCCCTCCACTCTGCATGGCTTCTGCTTCCTGCACCCCTCCCCCTAAAATCAGATCTGCAAAATGCAGAGCTCTTGCTCTCCCATGATCCCTGGCTCTCCCAGGAAGTCTGCCTACCTGGCTAGCAGTTGCACATGCCCAGGCCACAGTACCCAGCATGTACTAGTGGGCTGTGGAGGAGGGGGTTCCCAGATGAATCCCTACTGGCCAGGCAATGTGTAGGGTGATGGAGGTGCCCAGAAAGACCCCACTGCTCTGGCTGCTCTGGATGGAAAGGACTCCCAGGTGAACCCTCATTAGTGGGGGGGGTGGGCTGCTAATAGTAGCACACACCCCAGAGAGGGTTGTGGGTCAAGAGTCAAGGGCCACTCGCTGCAGTTCTGGGGTAGGGGGCCCAGCCTGGTGGGCAGAGCCGCACTTGCCCTCTTAGTGGACCTTTTTAAATGACCCAATCATGGGAGAGCCCTGAGCACTTCAGACCATTTAGTGAGCACCCTCCAAAAAAGACTCTCTAAACTCACCCTGTGAGGCATTGTCCCCAACCCAGGAAAGCAAACTGAATACATCTGGCACCAGGAGGCCTCATCCCGGAGATACAGCGGGGATGTGGAGGCGTCCGCATCTCCAGGACCTCCACAGAGCCTCTCATGGGAGTTCACCGCATCTCGTGCTCACCAGTGCCCAAACAAGGACAGGAGGGCCAAAAAGAGCACTTTGCTCTTGCGGGATCATTTCCCTGTGGACATCTCTGGCCCCCAAAGCAGATCTCATGTGGTTTGGGACTCAGACAAGGCCAGTCCACAGTGGGCGGAGCCGCTGGTGTTTTTTGGGCATGCCTAGCTCTCAGGTGATTCCAGGAATGGACAAGGAGATGCACAACTCAGGTCCAGACCTGCCCACTCCACGTGGTCCTGTGTTCTGGAGGCCTGCACATCATGTCTTGTGTTGGTGTCTGCCTGCTTCAGAGCTGGTGGAGACACACTGCCTGCACCACCTGCTGTTCTGATTGATGGATGCCATCCTGCCCTGGTGTAATGTCAAAGCCCTACCCCTGGGGTCAGTTGGACACCCTGTCCTCAGGGAAGAGCACTGTTGGGAAAGGCATTTCCCTCCAATAAGACCACTGTCTCCAGGTAACGCCACATAATGCCTCCCTCAGGTAAGGCGACCTTGGAAAGTCTGCTGCCCTAGGAGAAGGCTGCCTCCCGCTGACCCCAAATCAAAATGCTGTTCTCAGGGAAGACCACCTCCCTCAGGTTAGGCCACCCTCAGGTAAGGCCTCCACCCTTGGCAGGTACTCAGTTTTGTGTTTCTTGGGGTGGTGGGAGATTGGTCTAAGACCAACCGCAGGGGTCAGGGCCTGGAGATCGGAGATCCAGGACAGGGAGGTCATGGGGGCTGGGCACAGATGGACAAAAGGCCAGGGATTCTGCATGCTCAACCCATCATGTGGTAGTGACTGCCATTGGTGACTTACACTCTCTTGGTAAGGTCATCGCCTGTGGGTCAGGTCACCCTCTGATCAGAGCAGGGCAAGGCAGGGTGGGGTAGGATGGGGTGGGGCAAGGTAGGGCAAGGAGTGGTGGGATAGGGCAGGGGAGGTTTGGGGATTGGGACAGGATGGAGCATCTTGGAGCATTACTGGAAGGCAGCTTAGGGTGGGACAACTGTGTGCACATTAGTGTAGCAGAATACTTACTTAGCATGTGAGAAACCCTGGTTTGGATCTCAGCAACACACACACACACACACACACATATATACCACAATAAATCTTCCTAATTTTGATGACTTTTTTCTAAGAAAAATTTTCAAATCCTTTTTAGAAGATAGAAGGAGAATGGTGATATATTTAATGTCAGCTATTATATGGCAGGGTATTTAACCACTCTATATGAAATTTCTCAGGACTCAAATCATATTATTTAAGAGACAAAACAGCAGTTGCTTTTTGTAATTCTGATATATTAATTAAAACAATCTTCTGAAATAATTTTCTTTTCTAATTTTCAAACTTAGAAAGTGTATCTATTTGTCTTCCTAAAGTTGTACATTCATCAGAAAGATTTTCTCTTTTCCCTTGCATTCCAGGGGATGAGCCTATTGTCACAGGAAGTGCCGTGACTAGGTTTTATCATAATACCAGTGCCCCTGTGGCTTTCAGATCAAAGTCATGTATACTTCTCATAGTTGTTGAATTAATTAACAAAGTACATACAATTTTTAGTATATTTAAAAGGTCATCAAATTTGAAATAGTAGAAGCAGGGGTTTGACATGTTACATTATGCGCTGAACATAGTCCAAATTAGTTTGATCATTTTGCGAGTTTGGCATAATGACTTCTGCCCTGTTCTGTGATCAAAGTCTGGCCTGCAACATTTTTTGGCAGTGAGAATTGAACCAAGTGACCATTGTACCTTGTACTAGGCAAGCACTGAGCTACATACATCCCCAGCCATTTAAATGCTGTATTTTGAGACAGGGTTTTGCCTAATTGCCAGGTGGATCCCAAATGTCACCCCCCTTCCTTAGCCTGCCATGTGCTGGGGTAACAGCACTTGGTGTCCAAGTGCCTGTCTTGTCCTGTAGGATTTGACATATCATATGCTTCTAATATGTCCTTTTCTAAACAGACCATGTCCATTTTCCCTTGTCAGCAGTCAGTAAAGGCTTTTTTGTTTTGATGTATTTTAATATGAACTTGCATTATGATGAGATACTACTGTTCATGATAGTCTAGCTATGCGATCTACTCAGAGGAGAATATTTTTATTTTGATAGTGTCCACATTTTCAGGTCTAACATGTTTTGTGAGATGAAGTGATTATTTGCTTTATACCTGATTACATAAATAAGACATAGTTCTTTTGTTAGTTTTTTTCTTTTGTGTTGCTGGAGGTTGAACCCAGGGCCTCCTGCATGTGATACAGGTTATCTACTGTTGAACTGCATCCCCAGCACCTAGATCTTTTATTTATCATAAATTTAATGATCAGATAGAGTTATAAGAAAATCACTTAGAAGTTCAACTCAATTTGGAACAATTCAAGAGTTTGGGCTTCCAATAATGGTTTGTGATTTCTAAAAGGAAAAGTAATTTTCAAAAATATAAGATCATCTAAGATCATCCACGTACTATGTTTCCCCAGTTTCTCCACTTCCTGAAGAGCATCATGGAGGCAATGGATTCTGGTGTCCTTCTAACCTGATCTACTCACTAGACATCATCCACTGTGGTTGCCAATTCTGTTTATCTTTTTCTTCTCTTTGACTATTTGTCAAATGACAATTTGAATTTATTACTGGTAAAGAATATGAATAGAAATAAAAAAGGACAAGGATTCTTTGGAATAAGTGAAAGTCACAGTGAAAGTCCCTCTGTTGAGGAAGTTCAGTCATGAGTTAAAATAGTTTCTAAAATATTATTTTTTTCTCTACTGCAAGTGATCAAGTTTTTAGAAGCCACAACTAGTACTTAGTGACTGCATAAAAATATAAGTTGATGTATGTGTGTTTTTATTTCAACATAAAACCTATGAAAGTCTTGCTATCTTGAATTATATATTAGATGAAATGGTTTAATTTTCTGTTAAAATACTTTTGGGATTCAGAATAATATACAGAACTAGTTAGAATATCAGTTATCAGCAATTATAATTGTATAAACCAAGTGTTAGAGAACTTATAACCATGTCTTAAGGATTTATTTTTGAGTAGTGTTTATCTTTATAGAGAAATTGCAAAGAAAGGGCAGAGATTTCCCAGGTAACCTCATTGTTTTTCTTTTGATATGCTTTATGTGCAGTGTATCAGATGAGTTAACATCCTAGAAAAGATGTCATGAAGAATAACACTAGTGTGCTATCACTAAATGCAGTTACATTTTCTTCGGATTCTCAGTTCTGCCTCTTCCTGTTCCATGACCCCAGCCAGAATCCCAAATGACTTTCAGTTCCTGTCCTTATAGACTTCTCTTTGGGGGCAAACAGTTTATTAGGCCTTCCTTATTCTGATGACCTTAAAAAGGTTAAGGAGGGCCTTTCAGATACTTTTTATATTGTTCTCTATTGGGGTTTACTTTTTATCTTCATATTTATTCTGGGGTTTGGGTCTTCTGAAGGCACGTCACAGAGGTGGATAGCATCTCTGTCATCTCAGTCCCAAAAGGGGAATGTCCTGTTAGTACTGACTGTGTTCACCTGGCTGAGGCAGGACCTTTCAGGTTTCTCATTGGGAAGTTTCTGTCGCTGTGTGTCCACATTGTCTGTGGTCTTCTGGAGGAAGTCACTCTGCGTGAAGCTGAAGAAATAGCTGCCTTGTGGCCTTTTAATACTACCTAATATCCATATAGTAGCATCTAAAACTCATAAAAGAGCTGTCCTGTGGACTTTATGACTAAGGCAACATCCATAAGGTAGCCTATAATATAATAGTAATTCTGTGACATTTAATATTAATATTATATCCACAATGTGATCTTTGAAACTAATATTATAGTTGTTCTGTGGCCTTTAATATTAATAACATATCAAAACTTGCCCCTGAACATAAAATAGTAGCTGCCCTATGACCTTTAAATACTATACAATATAGTATTTCCATTCTATAGCAATTAGAGTTAATATAATAGCTTGCCTATGACCATATTAATATGATAGCCAATTTAAAATAAAGTAATTACTCCCCTGTAGCCTATTATGGAATCTACAACTAATAAAAATCTATTGGCTCTTAAATCCTTATGTAAGATATATACTCTTAAGTAATATAGTAACTGAATTGTTGTCTTTACTGCTAATATATTATTCATCATATAAACTCTAAAACTAATACTATAGCTGTCCTGTGAACTTTATTATTAATAAACTATCCATACTGTAACATCTAAGAGAGACATAAGAGCTAACCTGTGGCTGTTAATATTGATGTATTGTCCACACCATAGCATGTAAAGCCAATAACTGCCCTGTAGTTTTACTATTATTAAGACATCCATAGTACAGCATGTAAAATTAATATACTAGATTCCCTGTAGCCTTTAATGTTGATATAATATACATTACATAGCATCCAAAACTAATATAAGAACTACCTGTCAGCCTTTCACACTACAATGATAATCCATGTTTCATGTGTACTGTGCTTAATTATTAATGTCATATTCATACTATAAGGTAAGAAATTAATATAATATATGACCTGTGGCTTTTAATGCTAATAAGATACCCATAACCACCTAATGCTAATATAATGGCTGTCATATGCCCTTTAAAAATAATATATAAAATAACCATAGTTTAGAAAGTAAAATTAATATAACTTATTGTGGTTATAATACTATTTTGTATCACAATGTAGCATGTAAAATTAATATTATTGCTTCTCTGTGGCCTTTTATGTTAATATGCTATCCACAGTACAACATCCAAATGTAACGTAAAGTCTGCCTTGTGCAGTTGTAGAAAATGATAACCCATTTTACATGCAAGTGGCCTTATCGGGAACATTATGTACATATTATACTACCAAAACTTGATAAAATTACTGTCTGGTGGCCTTGGGTATTCAGATCTTTTCCATATTGTAGCATGTAAAAATGATAAAATAGATGACCTGTGGACTTCGGTACTCATTTGAAATCCACCTTGTAGCATTGAACACTGATAAGAAGACTGCCTTGTGGCCCTCAGTACTGACATGGTAGCCATATTATAGCTTTAAAAACTGTTAATGAGGCAACCTTGTGATCTTTTGAATGAAAAAGAAAATCCTTGTGGCATTTTCTGTTGTCATTAGTTATTAATGTCACTTGTATTCATGGAGATCATATGATGTCATATATAGTGTGGTCTTGAGTGTTAATATGATAACCATATGGTGGCATTTGTTGCTAATGGCCTGCAGGTCTTTAGTAATAATCTAATATTGATGTAGAGCTTCAATTCTCATATAATAACTGCCCTGTGGCATTAATGTGACTAGGACATCTGTTTTTGAAAACTGAAATTAATATTACAGCTCCCTGGGGTTTTCCATATTAGTAAATTATCCTCCTAATGGCATTTAATCTAATATTACAGATGCACTGTGGCCTTCAGTACTGACCAGATACCCATTTTATAGCATCTGTAACTGATAAAATAGCTGCCTTTTGGACTTTATAACTGAAAAGAGATTTAAATTATAACATAAAAAGTGATAAAGTTGATACATTTGGACATTTAATATTGCTATGTTGTCCATGTTGTAGTATCAAAACTTGATCAAATGGCTTTCCTGTATCCTTTAGGACTGGTAGGCCATTCCCATGGACCCATAAAGAATTCATATAACAGGTGACTTATAGCCTTTAGTATGATATGACAAGTATATTAGAGCATGGAAAGTGACAGAGCAGCTGCTGCCAAGTCTTTGGCAGTGATAGTTATCATAAGAGAACACAGGAACTCCAAGATGCTGCCTTGTGACCCTCAGTACTGAGATGGTATCCACATTGTAGATTTTAAACATGATAATGTGCCTGCCTTGTTGCATATTGTACCAAAATGAAAATTCATTTTACATGCCCTGTGATCTTTAGTATTAATGTTATATCCATAGCACAGCATCACAAAATAATATCATATATAAATTGTGGCCTTTAATTCTAATATGATAATGTTAAAAATATCATTTATTACTAATATGATTTCTCCCTGTATCTTTTAATAATAATATAATATTCACATATATCATTAACACTGATAAAATAAATGCACTGTGGCATTAATACTAATGTATTATCTGTATTTTAAACCTATATAATATTTCAGCTCTTCTGTGAGTTTTAATATTAATAAATTGTCCATATCAAAATGTAAAAGTGATATAACATGGTGTGGTGGTGAATCCTTGTGGAGCCCATCACTGCTGGCCATCAGATTCCACACTGGCTGTTGTGTTTATGGGGTTGCTTGGCAACATCTTTTCCATCATTGACAGTAAATGCCCAGCTAGGGTGCTTGACAGCAATCCCTTCTGTTTGAGAGGATTAAGTCAGAAACTGTGGAAGCCCCCAGGGGAAGAGGTATACAAGTCTTCCTGATGAACTCAGTCCAGAAGAAATTGGCTTTCTTATGCTTGGAGAGCAAGATTCACAGATTCCACCAGGTTGCCAGGATTGGTGACTTAGCTGCAGTGATTTTTTCTTTAATCTCAGGGAGGTGATACTGATGAACCTGATTAAAGACATGTGTATGGGGAGGTCTGTGAGCTCAGGGGCTGAAGGGCAAGGAGCCAGTTGGGGGAAAAGGGACTGATGGGGCTCCACCACTCAGGCTCTGCTCAGGGGGCAGAGCAGAAGGGAGATCAGCTCTTCTTTCACCAGGAGGTGACTTTTAGATCCCCATGGAGGCCACTGTACTGGGGACATGCAAACCTTGGTGGTTTCACCCAGACCCTCTTAATGAGCAGTAAAACAAAAGCAAAATTTTAGCTGGTTTCCCTGTAGGCTGTTTAACATTTAAGTACACACACCAGTTTAATGTGCATGTACACACTTTCAAAAGTACGTTATATACATTGTAGAAAAGTGAATAATGAGAAAAATATTGCTCATAATATAGCAACATGAGGGCTAAAAAAGAGTTCTTCAGATATAATCCACTATGTGTTGTCTACTGAGAGAACTTACAAAAACTCTTTGAATGGAGAACAGAGTTCCACTGTTTATTTCTTCTTTTGTTTATAACATTGCTGTGACAGTTAAAAAAGAAGAAGAAAAAACCTACTTCTCACAGGCTTGACTCCCTAGTTAATTAAATTCTTAAGGATAACTTGGTGTTCTCTTCATCCAACCATCTTCAGAGTAAGATTTGTGGAAGAGCCCTGAGTTTCTGCAAAGACTTTATTGTTACTTTTCAAGAGAGCAGACAATAAAATTTCCTGGCAGATTGCCGACTTCTCAAAGCACAAAACATAATGCTTTTCCAATTTTGTCACCACTTTGACAGTCTATACTTAAAAATAATCTGCTAATAGCATTCTGCACAGCATTGCTTGTTCCTCTGTCCTAATAGAGTTTCCTGTAATTGTACCTTACTGTTCATCTGTTTATGTAAGAGGGAGAACAAAGCATTGGTCCACAGCATCCAGGAAGTTCATGCTTTCAGTCACCAGGCCAAAGGAGCAGCATACATAGGCAAAAGAGCAGTCTGCATAGGCTGCCTGCTGCTCCCCTAATGTCCCTTGCCCTGCCTTGTTCCCAAGGTACTAAGGATATCCATATGGGGCTGGGTCCTAGTGGAGGTTTTGTGGAAGGGAATACTCCTTGTCCCCCAAATGTGAGCTCTTTCTATGGTTAACAATATTGCAAAAATTAAAAAAAATAATAAAATATCAAAGTTATGACATTTTGGAATCCACACGCATGTAGTGTTATAAGGTCATGTTAACACTATGAAAATGTTTGTATTGAGCAAGGCCTTGTCAATCTAGGTATCACAAAACATTACAAACTTTCACAAATTACTTGTTTGCCAATAGCCAAAAGATAACTGTCTAGAACAGGATAAAATATAAAGAATGCAAATATATGGCAAAATATTTGGTATACTAGAAATGGTGTTTAGGTATGTATACAGTTTCAAATGTTGCACAGAACTTAACATTAAATCATCTATTTGAGGACTTTTATGCAGCTTAACCTTAAGCAGCAGAGTCTAAGTACAACTCCTCTTGCATTCTCAAAACTTTGTGACTGAGAAACGTATTTCATTTAATGTTAGAATAAAATTTCTTCTCTTACTAGGAGCATACATTTTTTTCTATATCCATAAATCACTTGAACATCTGCAAAAGAGTTCTTGGTCTGCTTTAAGTCAGTTTGACTTTAGCAAGCTAAAGGGCATGCATCCAATCACCAGGACCAAAATAAAACAAACAAAAGTTTTTAAAGAGGTAGAAATAAAGCAAATCTTCTTTTTACTTCTTTCTTTCTTAGGACAGTCCTTGCCAACACAAAATGTATAAAGAGGAATTTGTGTTTTCTTCTTGAACATTTCTATGTAGAAGTGAAAGAAAACTTTTTAATAAGATCCAGAATTTTTTACTGGTTATAGACAAAAGACTTCACTTCTGGCAAGTTCCACTTATGACAAATTTTTCATTTGAGAATATTTTTCCTTCAGATTATGCAAAAATTCTGCCTTCCATGCATTGAGGCTGCAAGTGAATTTATACTAGATGACATGGCAAATTGAAGTCTAAGCCTGAGCTGCAGTTGCCTAAATGTGCACCTTTCCCTATAAGCTTGCTCTGCCTTATGTGGTACATGAATGACTAAACACATATTTACATGGTTCACCAGACTTAGGGCACATACTTTAGCAAACATCTGCAACTCTTTATGTAGTTTTTTCCCTCTACACATCATTTTTCTTCACCCTGGCTATCTGAGATTGAACTCCGTGCAATGAGAACACCACAAATACGGGACATTAAGAAAGCAAGAGTTTCCTCCCCTTCAAGCAACAGTTGATTGCCTTCTCAGATAAACAGCACAAAATAAAAGGTGCATTCAAGACATTTACAATGCTGAATTCTCATGTTCTTCTGAAATAGGCCAAATCTTTCAGGGATCCACATTTTCCAGACTGATGTTAATTCATATAAAGCATATGCTGAGGACTTTTAGAACACCAGCCATGGCCCCCTTCCTGTTGGGAGAAGTCTGTATTATTACCTTTAAATAAAATCTGCTTAATATGCTTGCCTTGGCGTGCTTCTCTAGTGTTCAATCTTCAACATTAGAAGGAGCAGAACTCGTCACTGGTAAATGGTGGTATCAGATTTAGAGGTCCCACCAAGACTTACACCAAGGTACACAAGTTTTTAAGGCAGGGAATTTATCAAGCTGCTATTCTCCAGATTAAACTTATCTGTAATGGTAATTTTAAAATTATAAAGAGTAAATTTTATTGGGAATTAATTTCTATCATTTAATGTTCTAGTGTAGGACCTGTTATCAATGGGGTGTGTGTAAAATTTATTACTTTTTACACTGAGATAAAGAATTTCAAATATAAATGTATTTATAAAAGTTAGAGTCTGACTTGTTTAAAGATTAATATTTTGAAACATGAAAACATTTTGCCACTTTATCACACAAAAGGAAAGTTAAAAGCTCTCTCGGCCTTTCTTTGATTCATGTTTTAGATACAATGTTAAATTTTATTAATTATAAAGTTTATATCAGCTCAGGAAACAGTATATGTAAACTACTTAATGGCATTTAAGAAAGAAGCAATGATCAACATCAAAATTAGAACACTTAAGATTTGTAAAGAGCCACACCTTACCTGAGATAAGGCTCTGCCTCCCACCTTACTGCCTGTTAGAGTGACTCCAAAATAAGTCAGACTTCAGCTTATTTAAAGTTATAGTCAAAAAATTGGTTCTTGTTGTAAAATTACTATGATCTCAAATAGGGGATAAAATGTGGTTCTCAGTCAAAATTCAAGATAACTATTATACAAGCAGAATATGTTTTTATTCTTGCTAATTTCATTTTGTAAAACTGTTACCTGTTAATGTTTTGCAGAAGTAGCTGCTTCAAGAACACACAACCTAGGTAACTTGTGATAATAAGCCATCACCTATAGAACAGATAGTGGTAACTTCCAGTACTAATGCAGACTCCAGTTAGATAAAAGGGTAAATAATTGTAAAGTTATAGACATTGAAGTTAAAGCCCAGTACTCTTACTTTATGACTGTTGATACAGGCTTGCTGGATGATTAAGATCAAACTTAGAGATTGGAATTAAATACAGAAGGCAAGATAGACCAGTATTTGGATCTTTTGCCCTCAGTCAGCCTGAACCCATGAACAAGAGAACTTCTTTAAGGAGCTTTGCAACTCTGGGTCACACAACCTCCTGATCAAGGAGATTGTTGAGACTAGAGGATGAAAAATCACTCAGTGCATCTGCTGCAGAGAAGAGTCATGGAAAAAGGGAGACATCCCTTGAAGCTTCCAAAGGAAGCCACCTGATCAAGGAGACCTTGCCTAACCAATGACACTGGTGGAGCTAAGAAACTGCTCTTAAGTTCTCTATGAGTGACCCCTGTGGGAACTCAGCTGACTCTTCAACAAGACAGGAACCAGGTCAATTTCATCAGCTTGCTCTTAGACTCCCAGAAAAACTGTTAAAACCAAAATATAGCCATTCTTGGGCATTTAAAGGAAATAATAGTTAAGTGTAACTTAAGATGTACCCTTGTATTAGCCCGCTAGAATAAAGAGTGGAAGCTACAAATGAAAGAAAGATTCTCCAGCAAAAGTGCCTGATAACTATCAAGAGAAACTGCCAGAGTCAGAAGTTTTTAGTCAGATTAAGACCTTCCTAAGCTACACAGATAGACTTAATCTATGTTTGCTCCTATGATTATCTAGCCCTAAGTAACAGAAGTATAGAGATCTCTACTAAACACAAGTTATACCAATAAAGGGATATTTTACAAAATCAGATGACATTAAGTAGCTTAACTATATTTTCTGGGGACATCTATGACATTAAGAGTTAAATGTTGTGTTTACATTCCTGATAACCTGGACAATGTTAAAGTCCCCAAATAAAGGCCTTGTCCTCTCCAGCCTTTGCTAGGCCTACTTATGGGAACAATTTCTCAGTTCTTTCTCCTGGTGAGAGATTAACTTCTGTCATTTTCATGATACTCAGTGGCATATTTCAGATGCTGCAACATTTACTTTGTACTAATCTCATTTTGGTACTCATGTCTTTTTGTTCTTCTATCATAGAAGCATCCACTCCCAGATGACTTTAAAACCTGCTCTTCCCCCCACCAGACTTCCACCTTGGAACCCTTCATTGACCCGATTTTTAAGAAAAAGGAACTCCAAACTGCTTTCCCCTCGCTGCCCCCTTTCAGCATCAAAGCAGCCAGAATGAACGATGCCCCCTTTCTTTTTCTTACAGCAGTTAGGAGTTCCTAAAGCTAGCGGGGGGAATGAAGCCAGAATTAAGGACAGGTAGTTAGTGTAGAAATAGGAATTCAGGTCAATTCAAGGAAATGAAACCATGAAGCCATCTGCCTCTGAAAGTTAGAGATTTTTCCTGGAAGAATGGAATGTCAAGGAGCTCCAGAGCCCATTGATTACCAAATTTGCCTGCCTTTATCAAGGACTGCAAGCATGGAGCTGCTAATTAATACTCCCTGGGCCCTTGCCTGTCTGAATCACCTTTGCCCTCCCCTGCCCATGACTTTTCACTTAATGCAAAACCAGGCCTAGTCATGCAGGTAGAAAGAAGAGATAAGGGGGTGAAAAGAACTGGAGAACAAAAAGAAAATTTATCCTATAAAAGATGTAGGGTGTGCTCAATTCTTGGGACTTTTATAACATCAGCCATGATCCCTCTCTTCCTGCTGGGAGAAGTCTGTATTATTACCTTTAAATAAAACCTGCTTAATATGCAAAAAAAAAAAAAGCATAGGTTGTGAAGGAAAGTGATTCTGAAAACAACTGATTGTCAACACCCTGATTCTACAGCTATACACACACAGCAGCACCAACTCTCAAAGTCCCTGACTTGACACACCACCTTGATATTATGAGCTCATCATTTCCCATGTTATCCATGGCCATCAGAGGCAAACCCTCTACCACAATCCAGGATTTTTATTCTATTACCAATTAAAAATGTATGTTCTCTAATCTTCTCATAAAAATTGAACATCTAATTTTTCTTAAATTTATTTCTAAAAGAAACTTTTTTCCATATTAAGTGAAATAATAGGCATATTAGAATAAAACTTTCAATACCTGATAATGTGACACTTCCTGATGAGGCTTCCCCTCATGTGATGTATTCACAGATCTGCATTTCTGCTTTAAATTATTTTTATAATTATAATTAATATTATTATTATTATTAAATTATGGGAACATGGGAAGGGAGCAGCATTATGTGATGGGAAAGTTTGCAGGAAGGAGGATAAAAAAGAATCTAGTCAGCCCCCTCTGCAATAAATGCTCAAAAGTAGGAAAGTCGTGGTGCAGAAGAATAATCTGTTGTGTAGAAAAGCCAGAACAAAGAATTAAAAGAGAGGAAAGTGGTTGTTTTGAGGGAATGGAGAGTAGAGTGCACAGGATGGGCAGATAATTATTTTAACATAAAAACAAGAGAATATGAGACAAATAGGAAGGACTGGGGTGGAGCACTTGCCTACTATGTGCAAGGCCTCAGGTTCCATCCCCACACACCCAACCCCCCCCCACACACACAGTAGATAGCGAATAAGATAGAGGATCAAGTTTCAGAAGATAAATGCTTAGGCACAACAGCAAATATCAAAAGTTGGAGAAAGGAGAAGATGGTAGAGTCCACCTGGATGGCCCAAAGTAATACACTGACAAGAACACTGAACAGAAAGACTGCTAAAGAGCAGAGCAAACCATGTGTGGAGATAGAAGGCAGGAGGTCTTAACACCTTGCTCAAGGCTCATCATAACAGGCTTGTGTATTTTTATTACCTACTAGATTGGACACCTGTTATTCATTTTGTACACAACCACCACAATAGATTTTCCCAAACATCAATTTCCACCTGGGACAGCATCTTCCCTGGATATAGGAAGAAATTAATCAGGGCACTTCTTACTGTCAAACAGCATAGGCAGGAGAAATCTCTTTTTTTCTCGCCCATACTGCCTACAACATTCTCATATACTTAAGAACATCTCCACAGGTAGAACACAGGCCTGTTCATAACAGCTACCCTTGGATCTGCTCCTGCATCTGTTTGGCACAATTTTCCCTGTCCCTTTGGGAGTTCAGAAATCCTGAAGCTGTCCTGGCCATAAAATCCAGTCCTATTCCATTTCACTGTTTGCTGCTGGTTTCCACACCATCCTCACGTGTGGTTCCCACAACACTGGTTTCCACTACTCAAGGTACCAGAAAGTCTAATACATCTTCCATAGCATCCCTTTTGTCATATTAATGGCAAAAATAAGATTATGATTGACACCTCAAGGGAGAGCTCAAAGGGTTTAAGAATACCAAAGCCATGGACTTCCTTTCACCTGACAAACAACTGACTTAGGAGGATGAGGCATGAAGGTGTGAGTTAAAAGTCATCCTCAGCAATTTAGCATGGCCCTAAGAACTTAGATGGAGGCAAGATTCAGAAATCTGATCAGATACCAGGAGCAAAAGAGATATCTACCAATATTGCTTCTAGAACTCTTCCTGTTATCCTGGCATTTTCTGCACATCAAGACCAACAATTGAAAGGTTCATCATGAGGGTAAAATTTTATTTCTATCTATTGAAGGAGAAAAAGGGTTGTAGCTGATCAGTGAGCAGAAAATGATGTCAGCTTGGAGGCCAGGGAACAGGAGGAGAGGCAGGTATATGTGGAAATCAGAATATGCTCAGGTTTTCAGTATGTAGGAAGATATCTGGGATCATTCACACCTGGATCCCTAGCCATTTCAATCACAATTTTCTGAATCCTTCCTCATTCCTCTTTTTCCTCCTGGCATTTTTCTTGAAAAATTTCTAACCTGGAGATATCTGGGTAAAAGGCACAACCCAGTGAACGTGCTGGATATTGCCTACCTTCTAATTTAGGGGGAGATAGAGAAAGGTGTTTCTCCTGGGCAAAGTTTTTCTCTAAATTAGAAAATGCCTCAGCAACTCAGCCAGATGTTGTCAGTAAATCTAAAGAGGCAAAGGGAAGTGGTGATGGTGCATGGTGTCTGGGGACCCTGGGCCAATATTTGCTGGCAGAAAAAAAAAATTCCTCAACCACTGTCCATCTACCGCTAGTTACATTTGCAGCTCTTTCTGTCAAGTTTCAATGGAGTGAGATAAGTGGCTGAAAGTCACATCCAGGATCTCTGAATAATTCAACTGTAATCCATTCCACTCTGAAAACAGCTTCACTTTTGATTTCTAGTACTCCTGTGCCATGAAAGCAAAAGATGAAAGAGCAACTCTCTTCAAAGTGGAAAGAGCATGCTTAGGGCATGGCAGGTGTGAAGGCTTGGAGGTTCCAGGCTCTGGTAAGAAGACACACTTTGTCTCTCTCCCCAGAGATTTCTCTGGGCCTTGGGCCACCTGGATGTTGAGCAATGGCTTCTATGACCTCGTGCCTGCACTGCAGATAGTGCCTGATGTCACAGAGGGGTGGCATGACAGCACAGTGGCATCATGTTTCCCATGCCAACCAGAGATGCTTCTGGTCCTGGCAGCTTCAGACCAAGATTCAAAACAAGTGCCAGCTCTGCTGTGATGGTAAGAGGAAAGATGAAGGGAGCAAAGGCCATTGGCCTGATGTTTCAAAAAATGGGATACTAACCTCTTGGCCTCTTCATAATTGAAGAAGAGCTATGAAGTGTGTGGGGTGCTGCCAAGCTGGCTGTGGATCACTCTGGGTCCAGGCGGGACAGAGAACCCTGCTCAAGACTGAGAGCTCACACCACCCTCCAGGACTGCTAGGTGGCACTGTGCTCGTTTGGCCACCCTGGGTAACATGACAGCCTTGTCACCTAGCTCTCGCTATGGGCAGTGAGCCCCCTGCCGAGGTCTAGGGGACAAGGCATGGATGGAGGGCTGCATGAGTGCACGTGGGTCACCAAGACTATCACCAGCCCAGCAGCATTGCCCTCTGAAACTACTCCTCCAGGTCTGGGCACACCCGAGCATTGGCCAAGTCAGGCAACTGGCCTAGGGCCCTACCAGCCACATGGTTGCTGAGAGTTCAGGGCTGGGGAGAATGCAGTGCAGTTCTCTGATTTAGCTGCTCCTTTTATTCAGAAACATCACACCCAGTCTGGTCTGTTGCCCTTACTTTGTGAGACTGGCCCCAGGTCTCCAGGCCTGTGTGGATTGGTTGCAGCTTTGTAGCATCTGAGTCCTGTGCTACCCATCTGGTGCCTCTTTCCCTGCATTGTGTGTCTGATTGGGCCTGCCAATGGAAGTGGGTGGAGGTTGGTTTTTCTGAGGCTCCATGGGTGGAGGGGTGGTCTGGCACTTGGGGTGGGTCCAAGGGGACTCTGTCAGGAGTCTCAAAAGAGCATCTGGGTGGGAGTCTCCAGGGGCTTGGTAGTTGGGCCTAAGGTGTGAAGAGCAGAACCTTTCCCCCATGTTTTCAGGGTGCTTGGGCTTGTCCTTGCTTTCCAGTGCAATACATCTTGAAAAGTAGGCGCACATGGTAGTGTTTGCTGCAGTCAGGAAGCCAAACAACCTACCCGTCTCCACCTGGTCACTCTTTTCTGCACATTCCCTTAGAAAAAGCTGTTTTCTTTTTTTGGTTAATGGTCCCATCCAATCTGCACCCAGCCCTGTCCTCCTCAATAGCCGAAGGTGGGGTACTGGAGGAAACCTGGGTCCTGAGAAGACTCTGTCCACTGCCCTTGAACCATTGGAGCTCCCTTTAGTCAAGGGGCTGAGGGCAAGGAATAAATGAGAGTATGCCAAGTCCCTGCTCGGGACAACCTCACCAAGCCAGACCCACAACCAGGGAGCACAAACAGGCAGAATTTCCTGCCTCCAGAAGGGCACATTCAGGCCTCAATTTCAGGAGAGTATACCTAAGAAGCAAATTAGGCAGTGAATAAGTTCTTATGTCTCAAAATCCATCACCAGCAAGCTCCCCCAGCGCCCAGGTAGATATCTCCTCTTTTGATGGGGTGCTCTGCATTAAGAAAGTTTGATCCAGAAAACACGTTTATGATACTAGTGGAACTCGTGCTGGCAGCATACTGTGTCTCTGCTGTGAATAGAATGCATACATTTGAAGTTTGGTGGACCCTTGCTGCCCATCTGGCAGCCCAGGGCCTCTAGTGAACCAGAAGCCACACCAAGAGTGAGAGGAAAGGTTCAGCCCTTGGAGGAGAAGGGTTGAGGAGAAAGAAGATGGACAGGCCAGTTGATCTGTGGATAAGTGTAGAGAACAGAGGAGAAACTCAGACCCTAGGTGGGTGGTTACAGACAGCACCCAGGTCAGTGCTTTGCACCATCAACCATTAGGGTGCTTAAAAGGAAATTATAGAGGGTGTGTGATGTTGGTCTCCTCTCTCATGTTCACTCCTACTATTCTGTGCAGGTGTTGCTGCCCTCAGGGTCACATACCACACATACTTGATCTGAATGTTGATAGACAGGAAGAACAAGCTCTGTGATGGAGAGGATGCAGTGATTCCTGTCAGAGCTGAAGGAGTGTGAGGGTTGATTACAGCCCCCAGCAGAGCTAGTGATCCTGGCAGGCATGCTGTGCCAAGACATGCAGGATGACCCTGCCAAGGCACAGCAACTAGTTGCTGCCATTCTGGAGAGCCAGCTCCATCTATACCTCCTGGACAATGTGAATGTGGTCCTGCTGTGTTCCTGTGTCCTGGTATAGCAGAAGAAACTGCAAGCAGCCTGCTGGCTTCTCGAGGTCAGTCTGGGTGGTGGAGCAGGGTGCGGAGGGAGGTGGAGTGCTTCCACTATACCCAACAGGACATAAGCTCAGTCAGGGTGACCTACCTTCACTGGATCAATTTAACTGGCTTGGAAACAGGAAGTAAACTACCTAATCACCAAGTCCATGTTCAGTGTCATCATGTGCCACACTGTGCTAAATAATGAAAAAAAATCAATAGAAAAGACATGGTCCACCTTTGGAGAGTTAGGTTCTTATCTTGTAAACCTAGGATCTCAATCTGCAGTAAGTCATGTTAGAAATAAAAAGGTGCCACAAAAAAATGTCCAAAAGTGAGTGGGCAAGGCAAATCTTTACTTCTTGTAGAATGCTATGCTACAAGAAACTGCCTAGCAAGTGCCTGGCTGGGCTGTCCACTTGCTTTTATCTCTATCCTATCTATCTCCTTTACTCTGACATGAGGAGTTTGGGGCTACAGTCTACTCAACTGACTAATTTTAGAATTAGGGCAGGAAAAAGGGAAGGGTTACAATTGGATCCAATTAAGGCTGAATACTAGATTGTGAAAATGAACTACCAGACCTCCTATTTCTCACACTATGAATAGCAGAAGTGTCTCTCTCATCATCTGGTGGTAGATCTCAGCACATTTGGCATCACAACCTGACCTTATTGATAGAGAGTCACGTGTAATCATTATTTGCCCATCTACTATGAGGATTGCGCTTCATGCTCCTCTCTAAACAGTGGTGTATATGATTAAAATGTGTCTGGGTGCTTCTGGGCATAGCCCAAATAGTGATATGTCTGGTCAAAAGTGATATTTTTGGTACCAGGGATTGAATCCAGGGACATTCAACTACTAAGCCACATCCCAAACCTTTTCTTTTTCATTTATTTTTATTTTTAATTTTAAAACAGGAATTTACTAAGTTGTTTAGGGCCTGGATAAGTCCACCCAGCAGCCAGAAGAAACTGTAAAGAGAAGGCATACATCTGGCAAGACCCCCAGGAACAGTCTCTGGGCCTGCCCAATTTTCAGTTCTGTGTCAGGGTCCCAGTTCCCTTAAAGGGTAAGTGACCTATTCCTCATCCTGAAACTCCCAAGACATTTCTGTATAGGACCTGTTGATATTTTTCTCCCTCTCCCAGATGTTGTGGCCTGCCTTACCTCATCTTGCTGAGGAGAAGCCCCAGAGAGGGTTATAATCTCAGTCATGATGGCTCACAGATATATCTGATTATGTAACATGTAGCTGAGACTGGAGGAAACATGGTCACTACCCCTAGCACAGGGCAGAACCTGTCCTGTGTAGGGACTTCATACCAGAGCCAAGTTCTGCATCTAGGTCAGGGGAGGCAGGAGTGTTCTGAGATGGCAGGGGGCCATGAAATCACAACCTCAGATAGCAGGGCATATAATTACCAGCACCTTCTTCCAGTCCTGTGGACATGGTACCAGAGGCAACAGGGTGGACTGTCAGGGTTTTGTAAATGGAGTGACCACCCAGGTGAGCCTGGGCATCCTTGGTTGTTGGTCAAACTGGCTCAGGATGAATGAGTTGTTACTGGGCAAGAATAGGGTCCCCTTCATCCCACTCAACTTTGAACATTCCTAGCATCTTAGGTCCTGGACCTACTGGGTGGTAATTCACTTAAGGTGTGGGTCAACACTGACCCCTTATGTCCAAAACCTGTGGCACTGACTGTGCCGTCACCCTAGCTGTGCATGAAAAGGTGGGTTGTCAGGCCTCTCTCTCCATGCCTTAACTTCTTCACCTGTGCAGATGAGAACCATCCTCTGTTGGGAAAGGTAAAGTGTGTCAAGGTTGGTTGACAGGTCTGGCTAATTTAAAGTGAGGTGAAGTTCTCAGCATGGCTTGAAAAGTGCCTGGATGTTCAGGGCAATTCCTCAGAGTCTTGTGGGCACTACCCTGCTTCACTGCACTGTGGATTTGATGATCATTTTGTTTAATCACAGACATTATTCCCTTCCCCAAGGTTGGTTTGCAGGATTGGCAGCCAGGGAGCTAAGGGCAGCCAGGGCTCAGCATGTTCTTCTTCCTGAATTTCCAGGTGCCAGGAGGCAGCAAGGAGCTGATGCATCTCTGGGATGACATCCACTACTGCATGGTTGCCAGGAGGCTCTGTGTGGTTGTGCTGACCAAATTATAAAGCTACTGCTGCAGAAGAGATTCTGTGGGCATATGTCTGCAATGGTTCCACCAGGGGTGCCGAGGGGTTGGATGTACCAAAAAGGCCCCAATGGGGGACTGGTGGGAGGAGCAAGTGTTTACAGCCACAACACCATAAGCAGTATGTCACAAGTGTTTCTTGCTGGCTGTGAGCCAGGCCCAAGCTGCACTCCCCCTGCCTCCTCAGGAGTAGGTGGCAGAGGTCATCTTCATGACCACCTGAGCCTGAGCAGATGATAGTCTTTGGCCAGTGACAGTGGATATTCATGGCAAGTGTGTCTCATATCAAGGCCTCAGGGAGCCTCTCAGGGTACTAGGAATAGAAGTGTAGCAAGGACTAAACAGGAGTAAGTCATGGAGGAAAGTACTGGAAGGCAATGGGAAGGCAAGACAGGTTGCAGTTGGATGAACAGGAAGTGAGTCTCAGGCAGTGTGTCCCACACAGGTCTGGGATTGAGGAGAAATCCTGGTTTTGGGAAGAGTGGTGGACAAGCATGGTGCATGACCCAGAGGGACTCCTCAGCCAGACTCCTTGCCGTGCTCTGTGCTTATGTGTCAGGGAATGTACATTTCTGTGGGAAATGTTGTGGACAGGAGAGAAGTCCCCTAGGGAATTTGTGGATGGGGGTTCAGATTGATGAGTGCCATCATCCTCAGAGAGCCTGTTCTGATGGGGAAAAATGTGGAGGATCTGGTCTGAAACCACTGTCCTCACTGTCTTCATCCAGGAATCCACCACTCTACTTCATCTGCCCCAAAGGACTCAAACTGGCTCTATCACAGAGAGGTGTGTCAGAGGCTAGGGGACTTTGCATTATCCATGACCACCAAATCCAGCATGGTTTAGTAGGTAAAGATAAGAGGCCATCCCAGGTGACTCCCCTGGCACCCTCAAAACTTCCACTAGCATCACAGGGGGCTTCTCTCACACTTCAGGCAGATATCTTGACCACCAGACCGCTCCCCATCTCCCTCTTGGCAACTGTCCCCAGCCACAAGCAGCTACCTCTACCAGCACAGGCTCTCCCCACCTCCACTCAGATTGCTTCTTCCACTCCACAGGTGCTCCTCCTAGCAAAAGGTGGCTCTTCCCACTGTGGCTTCTCCCATCCCAAGGGTGCTCCCTCAACTTCTTCCTCTACTCCCTCTCCCTCAGGTGGCTCCCCTCTCCTCACATGCCCCCATTCCACCAGGGGGCTCCCTCACCTTTTTTCATCCTTCCCTCTCTCCTGGGTGATATCCCTTGTCCCCAGTCCCCTCCAATGATCTGTCCCCCTGCTACTGGTGCCATTTCCCCTTGAACTCTTCTCTCTAGGGTTGTTTTCTCACATGGGTTGTACCCACTTCTCACCCTGGCTATTCTGCAGGGATTCCCACAGCTGAGATGAACCTTATAAAACTAGGCCTATGATATTTCCAGACAAAGAAGTGGCTCTGGCCAGGAGCATCTGAAGTCCCTGCTCCTCCAGGGATGCAGGATATTCCATGGCTAGACTTTGGGTGCTCTGGTGTTCAGCTGAGTGGGGTTGGGGTCAACTTGGGAGGCAGTTTCCACATCTGGCTGGGAGTGGGGTCACATAGAAAGTGGGGTCCTGTCCACAGGGACCTATTCTGCCTCCCCAAAACATGCTCACCACACAGCCCTATCTCCAGTGAGCAACTGCATGATCTATTGCTCTGTTGTCCTTGGAAAGCTTAGCAGGGCTCACACCATTTACTTGGTGGACATGAGTTGCCCCAGCCAGCTCTGTGCAACTCTGTATCTCAGAGCTAGAAATATTGTTGGGCAGGAGACTTTGCCTTCAGAGACAAGCTTGAGTACTGAGCAAGTGTACAACTGTTTTGCCTATTACAATGGCACCAAAATATTTCTTTTTGAGTGTGTGCTGTCAGGCTGGCAGGCCTTTCCAGAACTCACAGAATTTCCCAGTGCCGAGGAGAGTTCTGAGCCCTTGTGGCATACAGACAGCTGCTTTGACAACTCTGGCTGTATTTACAGGTCTCAGTGGACAGGTGAGTTGCCGATGGTTCCTACTTTTTGACCCTGGGTCTAATTTGTAACAGAGACAGGTCAACTTGGGAAGACTCAGGTGGAAATGTGACTGTGAGTTCAGGAGTCAATTTGGAGATGGGGCATCATGTTGCCAGAGGGGAGAGACAGTGAATAGATCTAAGAATTGAGCCAAGCTGTAGGTTTGAGGGGTTTTGGGCTCATAATTACAGGAGGGTATCAGCTCAAAGTCAGATGAAGTGTCATAAACAGGATATTCAGGTGCCTAGTGGACACTCCTGTGTGTCAGTACAGCTGTACTCACCTGCTGACTTGCAGGCCCACTAAGCCTTTCCTCCTTTGATCTGTTTTGGGCAAGATGTGAGGAAACTGATCCTCCACAGTTCCCAGAGACCACCCCAGGATTGTGGAGTCCATTGGCCCTGATGCAGAACATTCCTGGTTCCCTCACAATCCAAGGCCACTGGCTGCCAGGAAGTGTCATCTCTTCAGGCTATGAGACCTTATGTCTATTCAGTTCCCTTTCTTCCTTAGGTGTAGACCAGTGTGTTGAGTGGATATGAGTATTCTGAGCCCTAACTCTGGTACCTGGTCAGAGACAGGTGTGACCCCAGAGGGTGGGAGTGATGTCACCAAAAATGAACCCACATCAGGGACCTGGACGTGGCAGCTTCCTCTGCTGCCATGCTCACTCCTTGCAGCTGAACTACATACCCCAGACTTCATGTGTATTTCAGAGATTGGGGTTATAGTCTTGGAGAGAAAATTATATATTCCTGCTACCTAGAGATCCAGCTGTCTCTGGTACTCATTTCCCATTGGGGGTCAGTTTTCTATTTCATGGATTCAGGAGTGGCAAGAGGTCCCAATCCTCACCAATATTGTTGAGCCATTTCACTTTCTTCCATGCTCAATTTTCCTGAGGCATGATCCCAAAACAAAAAGAAGGATAGCATGGGCAGCCCAGACTATTCAATGTGGGGCTGGTGCCCAGGCCAGGCCCCAATTTGTTTGATCACTGCATTGTGTACACTTCTCTCATTTTCTTGCATTCTTGTGATATTAGAATCTCCCCTGACACCAGCCATGACAACCTTAAGTACAGGCCCAACTCCATCCGGGTGTATGGTCTCAGGCATGTTCCCATAAACTCCTACCAAAGACATGGGGATGATGACAGGGCCTGCTACTCTGGCTGTTACAGGAAGGTCAAATGGCTGTGTACTGGAAACACAGGAGGAGCACTAGAGAGGTGAGTGATCACTGGTGTAATTCATTAAATTATGACAAGCTTCTGCCCAATTGACTCAGGTCTTAGACTCTTGCTAAATGTTTACATTTTTCAATACTTTTCTTTTCAGAAAGTTGTAGATAAACTGCTAAGGTATTTTAGGATGTAGTATCTGTCTCCTCTGAGTACTCTTGGTGCCTCACCCACTGGAGCACAACCTTTGCCTTTGTAGCCACAGGGGAGGGTCCAGGCAATGAGGTGGGTACTTGGTGCCACACCCTTCAGGGCCACTCATTGTGGAACACACATTGAACATGTCTAAAGTTTGCTCCTAGGAAGCTGCTGCAGCCTGAGGCAGCCTCTGCTGAGTCCTCCAGACCACTAGAGAGTGGTGAGATATACCAGGAGAAACTGACCACTATCCTGCAATCCTTGTTCACAACTGCTCTGGACCTGGTCTCTGCCCTCTGGCTGCCACCAGTGATGGGCTGGATCCCTCCCTGGCTGCCCTCAAGGGATGGCTGTTGGACTTTCCACTGGCATCCTCTGAAGAGGTCGGCTTCTACAACAGGCAACACATCCATCATCATGGACTGCATTCTGTGATGAGTTCTGCTGAAGTAATCATGGCAACTGCTGCCCTTGGTGTTCCTGGCTCTGAAGGTAGGTCCCCTTAGCACAGACCTTGAAGTTCTGCATAGGAAAATTTAGCACATTGGGTTTAGTTTGAGGTGCAGAGTGTGGGCAGAGTGTCTTCTGATCAGTCCCTTCTGTGCTCCTCACTGCAGTCATGTGCCTCACCTGCCAGGACCATGCCACAGAGGAAGTCATACTCTTGGACTTAACCACACAACTCAGGGAAGAAATGTTCTTCTGGTTTCATTATTGTTATTGTAAGCTCAGGTGGGCTTGGTGGGCTCAACAGCGGGACCAAATGTAAACTCAGCAGATCTCGGCAGGCACAGTTAGCAGCCAAATAAAATGGGACAGAAAAGTGGTCAAAGCAAGCTTTATTGGAATTTGGCTCTTGGGCGAAATTTCCAGACCCCCAGGATATAGAGACCCGGAGAAAATCACATGTGGCCCTGGCTGCCCAGGGTTTTTATAGACTAGGATGGGAGGGGGTCTTGTTGAGTGACAGGTGGGTGTAAAGGTTGGACTTTTCCATCCACCTTGCTGCAAACCTTCTGGTCACCTTTGGTGGGCTGGTCATTGTTCTAGCTGCTCAGCTTTGCCCCCTACAGTTGCCTAATATCTGACCTAACAGTTATCATTTATATGTGCATTTTGTCTATCAAATCCAATAGAGTCTGTGACCTCCCTTGTAGAATACTGTGGTTCAACTGCATTTATTAGTGTCCTATGTATAATATTTTCCCTTTACATTTTGTTTTCTTAAAGTTTCTGCATGCATTTGTTATTTATTTTTATTTTATTTTATTTCATTGTATTTTTGATACCAAATATTGAAACCAGAGGAAGCCCTTTTGCCCCCAAGCCACATCCAAGCCCTTTTAATATTTTATATACAGACAGGGTCTTGCTGAGTTGTTGAAGGTATCTCTAAATTGTTGAGGCTGTCTTTGAACTAAAGATTTTCCTGCATCTGCATTTCCAGCCACTGGGATTATGGGTGCATACCATCACACCTGCCTTCTAAATTCATTTTGTCTGCATATATACTTTTATTACACCTATAACATCTACCAGGGTTTCATGAACATCATCTGAGAATTCTCTGCATGGGGCTTCCACATCCTGTTTCCACTGCAAGGGGTACCTTCCAGGGCTGTGTTGGGTGGCATCGCCATGGCTGGAACTCCCATTCCTGCTTTGCTGGGGGGATCCAGTGCTAGCTGAATGGAAATCTTGTTCTTTCTACCTTGATTCCCTTGTTTTCTTAGAGAAAATTCTCAATTAGTTTTCCCAACAATGCACCAAGAAGGTATATTTTCTGAATTGTTGAATGTCTTAAAAATGTCTGAAATCCACTCTCCCACCTGACTAATCATTTGGCAGGGGCAGAATTCTGAGCTGGAAATACATTTCCTTTCAGAAATGTAAAAAAAGTCACCTGTTAAAGAAGTTGGTGTAGTTAAGTAAGGTGTTCAGTTCTTGACAGACAACCTGCATTTGCCTGCTCAGAGCTTTTGGGTTACTATTCATCTTGCTATTCTGAACCTTCACACAGGAGGTCCTGACTCAGACTTTTGAGTTGTCTTCTTGTTACACCTTTCAGCTTAGAGAATTTGATCTCCTAAATCCCTGGATG